>NC_051154.1:128752458-128777444 GCF_013339745.2 Dermacentor silvarum | reverse complement strand
AGTCAATAAAATGAGGCCAATGATCTGTTGTGTTGTAATAGAACTTCATTTCTTTTTTCTTTTTTTTTTTGTCCTGGTGTATAATGGCATGATCGCCAGTATAGCGCGTGCACTCTAGAGAAAAAAAAAAGGAAAGGTACGTGCTGCAGTTTTGTGGATCTTTCGTATGATTTTTGTATTGTACTTCAAGAAATGATTTCTACATTCATTTTGCATGGCGTTACAGCTTCCTCTTACTATAGTGAACGTACGTATGTGAATAAATGAATAAAATTGAAACATAATGTACAATCCCTTTGTGTTCTTCGTTTGACAAAAGTTCATTTTAAAGTACCACAAAAACGGACAAGATTCTTTAATGATGATGAAGTTACATTTTTTTTCTGAAAAAAGTACGTCGCATTTTGCCTGCCACAGTATCATAAGCATTTTATCCTCAATATCAGAAAAGAAAGCTTCATTACAACTAAAAATTCACGCTTTTAATATATGTAAAAATATTCTCTAAACATAGCGAAAATACCAATAACATGGTTATTAAATTATGCATATATCCTCTTTTTTTTCAAAGCCACATAACTATAGAATATGCATAACACAGGTTACACGTTTAAGTGAGCCGTTGAGCCGTTCAAATGAACAGGTTCATTTCAGTGAGCTGAGCCGTTCCGAGCCGCTCACTTAAGTGAGCCGTTTTGCCCATCTCTAATGCTTGGCCAGAACACGGACCAGGGCTCGGCGCTTCTCTGACGGCAACGACTTCTTGACCATCCTCAGAAACTTGTCGCAACTCCAGCTTGTTCTAGGTAAGTGCCGAGCTCGTGACTGCGGAAGGTGGTCGACCGGTCAGAGAGCAACTTTTTTGGAAGACCGTGTCTCCATTCGAAGCGGTCCTGCAGGAAACGGATGACACAGCTGGCGGCAAGCGAAGGCATGGCAGTGACTTCTACGAGCTTGGACAAGTAATCCACCGCCACTATAATAAAGCGATTACCCGCTGCCGACAATTAGAGAGGCCCGATGTGATCTATGCTCAGCGTGTGGAAAACCGTCTCAGGAGGCGTAATGGGCATAAGGAATCCATGTTGACTTACGGGAAGCCGTTTGTGTTGTTGGCACATCGTGCGACGTACGAACGTACATTGTATAAAGGAGATTTATTGAGGTTCGTAGCGACAGCCGGTCGTAGGATGCACCGAGCCCAGTCCTCTCGCTCGAGCTTCTGGTGCGCGCTTGATGCTGCCGATGCTGCTGACTCTGCGCCGACGTTCGTCATCTTCCTTACAAGGGCCCCGCGGAAATAAAGGAGCCATCCTGGCGACTCAGTTGTCCGGAAGAACGATAGAAAGGTGATACGGCTTGAGGCGCTGAACGTGAACGACTTCACGGTTCCGACGTCGCATGTCGGACGGCAGCGTGAGCTGCTCAACCAGGTAATTAACGGGTGATGTTCTCTCGAGAACGCGGTAGAGCCCGTCGTACTTCGGAATAAGTTTTGAAGCGAGCCCAGGCATGTGGTGTGGCACTAACAACCAGACGAGGGCGCCTGGGAGAAAATTGGGAGTCGAGTTCCGGGCGTCGTGAACGGCCTTTTGACGGTTCTGGTCGTCTGAGGGGAATTGGCGGGTTAGCTGGCGACATTCTTCGGGGTTTCTGGCTGCTTCCAAGATCGGCAGGCATTCGGATGGGTCCGGCCGGTAGGGCAGGATGGTGTCGATTGTGTGCGAAGGATGACGGCCGTAAAGAAGGTAAAAGGGAGAGAATCCGGTAGTGGCCTGAGTCGCGGTGTTGTAGGCGTAGGTGACAAACGGAAGACCTAGGTCCCAATTAGAGTGATCAGGTGAGACGTACATGGCAAGCATGTCCCCAAGAGTTCGATTGAAGCGTTCCGTGGTACCGTTAGTCTGTGGGTGATAGGCAGTGCATTTACGATGAACAATGGCGCATGCAGCAAGCAGTTGTTCGATGACTTCAGATAAGAAGGTGCGGCCTCTGTCGGTTAAAAGTTCATGTAGACCCCCATGACGAAGGAGAAAACGGTGTAGTATGAAATTGGCGACCTCCTGCGCTGTAGCATTTGGTAGTGCAGCAGTCTCCGCATAACGTGTTAAGTGGTCTACCGCAACGATTATCCACCTGTTGCCGGTAGGAGTCAACGGAAGTGGCCCCTAGAGATCTATGCCCCAGCGATCAAAGGATCGGGATGGGCATTGTAAAGGCTGGAGTTCACAGGCGGAGTTGTGCGGTGGCGCTTTGCGGCGTTGGCATTCATGACAATAGCGGACGAAGTGGCGGACGAAATTCTACATTCCCCGCCAGTAATAGCGGTGTCGAAGTCTTTCGTAGGTCTTGAAGACTTCCTGCGTGGCCACACTGAGGGTCGACGTGGAACGAGGAGCAAATCTCTGATCGCAAGGCTCGCGGAATGACGAGTAACTATGTGCGTCCCTCTGGGTCATAATTGCGGCGATACAGTAGCTGGTCTCGAAACGCAAAATGAGGAACTTGACGCCGAAGCGTGCGTGACGCTGGAACTTTCGACGTATCCGAGAGAAGGTCGAACAGAGATGCAGTCCAGGGATCATCACGCTGTGCAGCAGCGATAGTGTCAAAGTCCAGAGATGACAATGTGCACTCGCAGGAGGAGTCGTGACTGGCCTTCGGTGGAAGCGGTGATCGCGATAGCGCGTCAGCGTCGCAGTGCTTTCGCCCGGAACGGTAAACCACGCGGATGTCATATTCCTGAATTCGCAATGCCCAGCGGGCAAGGCGGCCCGATAGGTCGTTTAGCGTCGACAGCCAACATAGTGCGTGGTGGTCGGTCACTACGTCAAAAGATCGGCCGTATAAATATGGGCGAAACTTGCCGAGCGCCCACACAATGGCCAAACACTCCTTTTCTGTTACGCTGTATTTGGCCTCCGCCTTGGTTAACGTGCGACTCGCGTATGCTACGATGTATTCTGTGTGGCCAGGTTGACGTTGTGCCAACACATCACCAAGGCCTACACCACTTGCGTCAGTATAAGGTTCGGTTGGCGCTTGAGGGTCGAAATGGCGAAGAATGAGTGGCGTCGTGAGAAGACTGCGCAAGGTTGTGAAGGCTTCGTCACACTCTGGAGACCATGATGAGAGATCTCTAGAGCCACCAAGGAGCTGCGTGAGAGGTGATATAATTGACGCAATGTTTCGAACGAATCGCCGAAAGTAAGAACAGAGGCCGATGAAACTGCTTAGCTCTTTGATAGTGGTAGGTTTTGGGAACGCAGTTAACAGCACGTAGCTTCTCGGGATCCGGGCGAATGCCCTCCTTTGACACGACATGGCCTAAAATTGTGAGCTGACGAACAGCAAATTGACATTTCTTCAGGTTAAGTTGCAACGCGGCGTTGGTCAAGCAAGTGAGTACGTGCTGGAGGTGGAGCAGGTGCGTTGCGATATCAGGGGCGAACACCACAATGTCGTCAAGATAGCAAAGACAGATTTTCCATTTGAGGCCACGCATAATATTATCCATCATTCTTTCGAACGTGGCAGGTGCGTTGCAAAGTCCGAAAGGCATGACGGTGAATTCATACAAGCCGTCTGGTGTAACAAATGCAGTTTTCGGGTGATCGGCCTCTGCCATCGGAACCTGCCAGTAGCCTGACCGCAAATCCAACGAAGAAAAGAACTCGGCTCCCTGCAAACAGTCCAGAGCATCATCGATGCGTGGTAATGGGTAGACGTCCTTCAGTGTGATCTTGTTCAACCATCGAAAATCAACACAGAGGCGGATGGAACCGTCTTTCTTCGTGACGAGTACCACGGGAGAGGCCCATGGGCTCTGTGAAGGTTGAATGACGCCCCGACGAAGCATGTCATGGACCTGTTCCGCAATGACGCGACATTCCGTAGCGGACACGCGATATGGCCTTTGTCGCAGCGGTGAGTGAGATCCTGTGTCGATGTGATGCTCGACTGTCGATGCACGGCCAAGAGATGCTTGCGCAACGTCGAAAGAACGGTGGAAGTGCTGAAGGATTGCGAGAAGTTGAGATCGCTTCGAATGTGTCAGATCGTCGGCGATGAATCGGCTGAACACATCTGTCCATGCGGAGTCGGCTACGGAGAGGGCACTCAGTTCTTGAACGGCAGTAGAAGGCATTTCGTCGAGGATGGAGACAATTCGTGTCAAATCAACCAACTCGACGTAACCAAGGCATTCGCGGCGAAGCAGTGATAGCGGCGATCAAAGATGATTGTAAATGGGCATCGTGCTGACACCGGCGGTGAGGTCAAGAGCTGCAAAGGGCAAAGGAAGTGCTTTTCGGGTAACAAAGTGATGAGAGGGCATGAATGAGACCGTCCCGTAGGATATAGGACTACACGAGACTGGTACGAATGCTGAAGAGCACGGGTGAATACAGGTGTCTTCTTTCACGAGAAGTTTAGCGGCAGGATGAGCATCGACCGAGGCCAGATCACCAAGGTGGGAAAGTTCAATCTCAGCCCGAGCGCAATTGATGGCATTGTGGCCTGAGAGAAAATCTCATCCCAGAATAACGGCGTGGGAGCACGATAAAGAACTATGAACTCAATCGTGTATAAAACGTCCTGTATGGTTACACGGGCTGTACAAGCAGCGGTAGGGCGAATGGATTGAGCACTTGCCGTTCTAAGCGACAATCCAGACAGAGACGTCGTCACTTTAACAAGCAAGCGGCAAAACCTGGCATCCATAACTGAAATAGCGGCACCGGTATCGACGAGGGCGACTGTAGCGACATCTTCGACAAACATATCAATGACATTGGCAGGTAAAGGAGGAGGACTTCGGCATGTCGACACTTGCGCAGTTCTTGCCTCAGGAACTGCGTCGTCTAGTTTCCCTCTTCATTAGAGACGGGTCGCTGACGCATAGGGGACAGCGATCGGCGACGTGGAGGAGGGTGACCGGAAGCGTTCGAAGGGAGGACGGCGATCAGTCTGAGAGAGAGGGGGTGATGGATCGAAAGGTCCGTAAGGCGCATTTGGATCGGGCGGTACATAGGACTGCTCGTCGATCGTCATCGGAACGCCTGCGACCGGCTGCGGCAGAAACTTGCGACGTGACCGGGATACCTACATGCAAAGCATATAGGGCGATTGTCCGGCGTACGCCACGGGTTAGTGACTGGCAGTGCTGGCCCAGGGAACGGGAGGAGGAGGGCGGTGCACAGGCTGCTGGAAACGTGGTACGGGCGCACTGCGAGCGGCCATTGCAGCAACCGCAGCATAAGTTAGCGGTGTAACCACGGCATCCTGCTGGTGAACAGCTGGCAGCGCTTTCCTGACCTCTTCATGCATCACATTACGGAGAGGAGACGGCAAAGTGCTGGCAGACTCTGGAGTCATGGACACCTGAGACAGCTGTCATGCGACTTCTTCGCGGACGAAATCCTCGATTTGGGTTATCAGGGAGGGTTGTTCGGGGCCGGCGGTCAGGCTGCAAAGTGACGCCGCATTAAGTGTGGGATGTCGCCTTGTCAGAGCTCGCTGCTTACGCAATTCATCATAGCTCTGGCACAAGCTGATAACGTCGCCAACAGTGCGCGGGTCCTTGGCCAGAAGCATCTGCAACGCGTCATCATCGATTCCCTTCATGACGTGCGTAATCTTTTCCGCTTCCGTCATGGCAGCGCTTCACGCGCCTGTACAAATCGAGAACGTCTTCTATTACAGCTGGTGCACGTCTCACCCGTCTCCTGTGCGCGTGTACGCAAACGCTGCTCGGCTCGGAGTATCCTGACGGCGGGTCGGTCAAATACTTTGGTAATCGAGGTCTTGAATGCCGACCACGTTCGGATATCCCTCTCATGATTCCTGAAGCAGAGACTGGCGACGCCCGCAAGATAGAACGATACGTAAGCCAGCTTGTACGAGTCATTCCATTGGTTGTGAACGCTCACCCGTTCATAAGATGACAGCCACTCTTCAACGTCGTCGTCGTCGGTTCTGCTGAAGATGGAAGGTTCCCGCTTGCGAACAGTACCAGCGCAAAGGACGGGTGGCGATGGTACTGACACCTTCCTTCATCTTCCTTACAATTGGTATGTGTTCTCGGCCACCAAAATCGGTCTTGTGCTTGGCGTAAGGTCACTCGATAGCCGACATGACCTACTTCGGGGTTGTCGTGGATGGCTCGCAAAATATTTGAACGTAAGGGACAAGTAATAACCAGAAGGTGGCGTTCGTCTCTCTTATTGTCCCAATGTCTGCTGGTCGGCGTCCGGCATGGCAGAGGGTAGCGTCCGCGAACGAAGTTAGCGGACGTTACCCTCTGGAACGTTACCCAGCACGTTACCCTCTGGAACGTTACCCAGCACGGCTACACCACTTATAAAAGAGATTTATTGAGGTTCGTAGCGACAGCCGGTCGTAGGATGCACCGAGCACAGTCCTGTCGCTCGAGCTTCTGCTGCGGGCTTGATGCTGCCGATGCTGCTGACTCTGCGCCTGACAGTTCGTCATCTTCCTTACAATTGTTATGTGTTCTCGGCCACCAAAATCGGTCTTGTGCCTGGCGTAAGGTCACTCGATAGCCGACATGACCTACTTCGGGGTTGTCGTGGATGGCTCGCAAAATATTTGAACGTAAGGGACAAGTAATAACCAGAAGGTGGCGTTCGTCTCTCTTATTGTCCCAATGGCGACGATACAACGTACCTTCTCGTCAACAAAGTTGACGTTTCGTCCCGTATCTGTAATACAGTCTATAAGAGATCCCAAACCTTTGTCAGCGTGTTGAGCCTTTGTCAGGTCTTGTTGCCAAAACATGATCCAACTTTGTCGGTTGCTGGATTGGGCTTCCTCGATTGGGCTTCGTGATAAAGCGTCCGCAAGCAGTTTTTGTGCAACAGCACGGTGACGCACGTCATATGTGTAGTCCTGTAGCCGAACAATCCATCAGGCAAACTTGTGTTTCAGGTACTGCTTTTGAAACATCCGTACAATCAGCGGAAATATCCGTTACCACTGTGAATTGTCGGCCAAACAAATAATGATGGAATTGGTCGTCCACGCTCCAAACTGCAGCCAAGCACTTCAGTTCGTTAGAGTGGTAATGACGCTCCGCGTCTGAGAGTTTGCGACAAGCATAAGCGACAACGTGTGCACGCCCATCTGTGTCACGCGAAGCACAACTGCTTCTATGTCAATCAGACTCGCATCAGTATGTACTTCTGTCACCCAATCTTCATTAAAGTGGTACAGCACCGGACAATGTGTCAGCTGGTGTTTGAGGGTTCGGAAGGCTTTGTCTTGCGAAGCTCCCCATTGAAATCGAGCTCCTTTCTTTAGCAAATCTGTGAGGGTAGCAGCAGTTGAATCAAAGGTCGGGACAAACCTGCGCAAGTACGATGCCATTCCGAGGATTACTTGGAGCTGTTTAATAAGGTTGGTGCGGGGATATTTGGCTACGGCGTCTTTGCGTTCGGATAGAGGTTGTATACCGTTACGCGATATCTTATAGCCATGATAAGATATTGTAGCAATCTGAACTTCCATTCCTCGCGGTTAAGTCGAAAACCGGCGTTAAGCAACCTCTGCAGTATTTCGTCGAGGAATTTGCAGATGTTGTTTTTCGGGTTCTCCGATAACTAGAATGTCGTCGAGGTACACAACGCATGCTTGGTTTATCAGTGCACCCAACACGGTGTTCATGGCGCGCTGGAAAGTACTTGGAGCTGTTCGCAGTCCGAAAGGCATCCGGTTAAATTAGTACAAGCCAGATGGTGTCCGGAAGGCCGTCTTAAACTTATCGTCTTTCAGCCACGTTGATCTACCAATATCCGCTTTCAAATCTAGAGACGAAAAGAACATGTCATTCCGTACGGCGTCAATGGCATCGTCAATGCGTGGCAGTGGGTATGAGTCTGGTAGAACTGTGTCTGTTCAACATTCGGTAGTCGACACAGAATCGGAGATTCCCGTCCTTTTCACGGACTAGGATGACAGGGGCAGCCCGCGGACTGAAAGACGTCCTGATGACGTTAGCGACTAGCATTTCTTGTACCTTTTGGTCAATTTCAGTCCACTCTTGTTTGGCGTATCTACGCATCGGTATAGACACTGCGTATGATTGTCGGTTGGAATATGGTGCTCTAGCACACTAGTTCCAGGGTAGCTGAGCAGTAGTATCAGCGAAGAGCGACTCGTGCCTTTCGAGTATAGGGGAAAGTGTAAGTAGCGTACTTAGCTCACCCTGGCAAGCTTGAGCAGGAGGCGTAATCGGAGTCACGGAATAAAGGCTGACGTTACTTCCACAGTGAGCCGCACTTCTCCTGAAAGAAGGTAGTCGGCCACTCAAGCCATGTCTGCAGGCAAGTCCTCGAAGACGGGCACTGCATTCAAGACTTTGGTGCCAGCTTTGGTTTGGAGGTGGAGTTCAGTGCACCGACCGGCAGTATGTTACCCCCGAGGGCCTGTAGTGGTGTCTCAGTCCAAGGCTGGAGAGTTTCAGGGGCGTGGCGTCGAATCAACGCCGTACGCTGTGCTTCAGTATCGACAAGCGCCGTAAGTTCTCCGATGCCGTCGACGCGGACCTTGAGTGTTGGGAGCGGGCGTGTTTGAATTGCATGTATTGTGTTGGGCGGGGGGGGGGGCAGTTGTATATCCATGGCTGGAGTGCCTACAAGCAAAGCATCCGCGTCTTCGTGTAGCCGGCTCCTGCGGGCAGGCTGCAGCCGACGAGCCGACTAGAAGCCGAAGACTGCAGCCGACTAGAAGTATCCTGCAACTCCACCGGCTGGCGTACAAAAGTGGCGATGTCGGCCTAATGTGTGTGCAGGGACACGACGGCCGCGTGCGTCGAGTCATGTATCCCATCGATGACATAAAGCATGGCTGCCAGGGAGGACCAGGGTATGTCGCATGCTTGTAAGAGGGACAGCTTGTCGTAAATGTAGTTTGCTATGTCTTTGGTTGAAACTTGTCGGCGTGACCGCATAGTCATGAAACGCGCGTCATAAGCACTCGGAAGCGGTGAAAACGTGGCCGTCGGGGCCGCGCTCCAAGTTGGCCATGTGGTGTAATCGCTGCCTTGCAATCAATGCAATGCTTAGGCGGATCTTTGAAGACTGTCCTTCGGCAACGAAATTTTTGGTAGTCTCTGCCGAGGAGTGCTTGAGAGCAACCGAGTTGACGATGGTGAGCCACGGGGTAGAGTCATCTTTAAAACTACTGAAAACATGGAAGTTAGTTCTCAGAGAGTGATGCGAGTGTGGCGGCACCCAAATGCGGATGTCCTTGAGCTGTTGCGTCAGCAGGGACATGGCTTGTGAAATGGCGACGCTGCCGTCCTGCTGCGGAGCTGTCGTGGAGGCTTGGACGCCGTCCGTGGACGGCCCTGGCGGCAAGTCCGAGAGTGTACGTCCACTTCGGAGTCTCATGGACACAGGGACGTCGGGGTCTTCGATGGGGTCGCGGTTTGGCGACTGCGCCATTGTAACAGACGAGAACAGGCACAACAGCCCGTTCCTTGGGCAAGCTGTTATATTCTGCTTCGTCCTTCACTTGTTCCGTCCCACCTCCGAGCCACGGACCCACTCTTCATTACACTATCTATGTACTGTTTGCATCTAACCATTTTACTGCCTACTTGGGTCACTTGGTAGTCCATGGGCAAACAGGTAGTGCATCAGGCTGTTGTGCTGAGGTAGCAGTGTACGACACAAAACGTCGGAGCAACTTGGGTGACTAGTGTACATATGTGCCACTCTCCAACGAGCCTCTATCACGCTGACATGAATCACTGCATAGATGCATTAAATTTCGCTGATGCTGACGGAATCGAACTCACGAGACTTGGTTTCCTAAAGGCCAGCAACCTCTCGAATTAGCAGGCTGCACCACATATGCACTGGGCTAGTGCCACTCTTCAATGCACCTTTTGCCAACTTCGGTGACTAAGTATGTGCCACTGAGTGCATGGCAAGCGAGGTAACAATTCTAAGCATTCGCAGGTTCCGGCGTGCCACGCTTCCAGTTTTGGAGTCCCCGCGTGGAATTTTTGACAGTGCCACTAGATGACGCAGCGTGTCGAGAAATAAGCGCGACAGAGGAGCCTAGTTGCCCTATGACGTGTTTCTAAGCATTAGCCGGCGCAGGCGCGCCATACATTTCGAAAGCCACGCGGAGGCTTCGCGTTCGCAGCGCTAGATGGCGCCGAGTGTTCTTAGGGAAGTGCGAAAAAAGAATAACACTGCAGTACACACCTTATACATAACTCGTTTCGATGGTGGCAACACATTGTGTCGCTACACTGATTGAATGCTAACGCATTACCCTGCAGATTCCTCGTAAGATGGCTCCTGCCGATGTTATTCTAATTGACACACCACTGGCATTCGGTCCCGCCTTCCTTCCAGGTGCCCACACCGATATCTTGCAGGTACATGTAGATCTAGGCGCCACTCGCGCTTCTCTCCTGGCGAAATACGTTGGTACAGCAGAAAGGCGACAACCTAATTGTACCATATGGCTCGCTCGCGGAAGCTTTTTCCCAGAAATAGTAACATTTTCTTCAGTCGACGCGTGTTGATGTTGGCATTGCAAAGGACGAAGTGATTGCGCATTCGCAGGCTACGAGTTCTCGTTGGCGCTGCTTTATTGGAACGTCGTGCCCCTGGCCTCGGCTCGTGGATATGACACTCTTCTTTCTCTTTTGTTAATACATTGCCGCCTGCGAGCAACGGAGAAGACGGCTGACGATGACAGCTGCGCCACTTCGTCTTCACAACTTCGGTCCTTTTGTCAATATACAGCAGCGCCGGAGCTGTTTAAATCCGTATCGAGCAAGTGAATGCGCTGGATCAGGAGCTTTATCTGACGGTCTTTCGTCTTTTTTTCTTGTGCTGATAGCGCCTATGCTGCGTGTCATGTGTCTGCGTTATCGGGCGCTTTCGCCCTGAACTAACTTCGTCAACCGGCGTCATGTCAGAGGACAACACAGTCAAACCCTTTCACGGCATGTTCGCGGTTTCAGCTCCGCCAAGGTTTGACTTCGACCAGACGTCCGAATGAACTTCTTGGATCCAACTCTTTGATGACTACCGCTTCGCCTCGGGCAGTGCAGAGCGAAGAAGCGCAGGTCCGGACTCTGTACGATGGGCAGGCAAGCAAGAGAAATCTGCTCGACTTTTGCATTCCCGAAGAACAGAAACAGTATGAAGTCGTCATAATGAAGTTCGACAATCACTTTGTCGCCTCAAGGAACCTTGTTTATGAGAGCGCATACTTTCACCGTCGCATTGAAGAACCTGGAGAGTCAGTCGACTAATTCGTTACCGCGTCGCACACGCTGACGGACCGGTGCGACTACAAGGAAAAAGAGCGCATGATTCGCGACAGGTTCGTGGTCGGCCTCAGGGATGGTAAGCTCTCTGAGTCGCTTCAAATGGATGCCAATTTTACTTTCACCAGCGCTTTGGCAAAAGCGTGCTTAAAGGAGACCACCCAACGACAGCAGCAGCAACTGCGAGAAACCGGCAACAAACCCTTGGCAGCGGGGACCAGCAACCTTGACGCGGTCAGCAAGGAAGGGCAGCCCAGAAAGAATTCTCCAGGACAGCATTCTGGTAGCTCGTCAAAGAACTGTTCAACTGGAATACAAGGTCGGCGCCGCAGAGCACAGTCCTACCAACCAGGCATCCCCGGGTCATGCCCCAACTGCGGTAGCAGCGAAATGCAACTACTGCGGTTGTTCCGAACACTTTGCAGGTGTATGTCGGGAAAAGGCTGCACGTCTCGAAAGCAGGTATAACTTTCATCTCTTCATATGGACTAGGGGGCGTATTTTGTTGGCGCGGTGCACGGGCAGTGTTCTAATTCTCGGTATGTACAGGTTGTCATTAACGGCACTGCGGTGTTCGCTATATTATATTCCGGTGCCGAAGTTTTCGTTGTGCCCCCAACGTTTCCCAGTTTGCCTACCAGGCTGGACAAGAGCGACCTAATCCTAACAGGCCCGTCGAATGAGCCACTGAATGTTCTGGGAAAGTTGCATGCCACTATCCAGTGGAAAGAAAACACTGTCTAGCGAATCTTGTACGTGGTCTTAACATTACGCTCCGTACTTTTGGGTCTCCCAGCGCTTAGGCTCTTGAAGTTATTAAGCTCACAGACTCGTTAAATACCGCAACAGCCAGAGAAGCTTCGTACCCGCAGCTTTTCAGTGGTGTAGGAGCGATGAAAGAAGAATACAAAATTACATGAGTTTCACACTATAAAACCTAAAGGGAAAAGTGGCGCTGCTACGCCATGGTATGCAAGGGAACGACGGTATATTGTGGATTCGGATCGGCATCGTTCTTGGAGAGCCAGAGCGCCTTGAAGACGCGCCTGGCTAGCACCGTTCCGTCTGTCACAATGATTCTCTTCCTGATAAAACAGGACGTAAAACACTACTTTAGCTTTATTATTACACAAAAAACCTGTTTGGTTTAATTTTGAGGACATACTATTGGATGCACAATTCTATGAAACGTAAAAAGTATCAACTGGCCGCTAAAGTTGGAGGGCAGACGACAAGATTCTCGCTCGCTTTTGAACAACTTGTCGTCTGTTCTTGCTTTTCTTCGCTTGATGCTGCATTGTATGTGAGTAAACTTTATTGAGAGATGTAATATGGGTGAATAAAAGCCTTTTATGTAGATTTTATTTTAAGAACGCGTTATTTGTGTAGCCATATCCACGTTTTAGACGAAGCCTCGTACAACACCAGCCAATACAAGCCTCGCAGACACATATCCCGTCATTCCCATGAAGGCACGGCAGCCCTTTAAGAATCTCGCATAGACGGTGGCGCCAGTTTACCCTCTAGGTGTTATAGTGAGAAACTCTATGCAAAATTAGGCTAAAGCCGAGCTTGATTATTTTTGCAATTCATGTTGCGCGGCGCACAGCCTTACCTTTGCGGGACCGAGTTAAGCGGCGACCTCGAGCGGTATGGTGTGATCCGCAAAGTAGAAGAACCAACAGAATGGTGTGCAGGAATTGTGCCAGTACTCAAACCATCTGAAGCGGTCCGTATTTGCGTTAACTTGACCCAATTAAACAAAAGTGTACTTCACGAGCGCTATGTCATGCCGACTGCTGATGATAGAATTTTAAGTGGAGCATCTGTGTTTTCGAAGTTGGAGGCCAACTCTGGCTTTTATCAAATTAAGTTGTCCCCCGAAAGTGAGTTGTTAACTACGTTCATAACGCCAGTTGGGCGATACTGTTTTCAAAGACTGCCGTTTGGAATAACGTCAGCGCCCGAGTTCTTTCAGTATAATATGTCGCAGATACTTGAAGGAATTAATGCCGATGTTTCGCGGATTTCAAGATGACGTCACCCTTTGGCTTCGCAACATGAATGCCTTGGGTGATCGTCATGCCTGGCCCGACCACACCAGATGGTTGATTGCAGCAAAACGACTTTGCGGTGCCGCGCATGGGATAACTTCGCAGAGATCAAGCAGCAGTCCTGGCCTGAATGGAGCGCAGCTCTGATAGCCGCTTTCGGCCCGCTTCCTTATGCCTGCGGGGCACCTACATCCCCGAGCATCAGCTGCGGCTCGTCGTCTTCCCAGATGGCTGCCGAGAACCAACGGTTGAACAACAGCGGCAGTGAGTCGAGCCCTCAGACGCCACCGCATCAGTCACAGGCCTCCGGTTCGAGCTCCATGTCGGCGTCCTCTAACATCCATAGCGAACCCGGCAGCATTGCCTCCAAGACAGTGGATGAAGCTGCATCAGCAGCACCGTCAGCAACAGAGGCATGCGGTGACGACGCGTGCCAGGTGCAGAACTGCAACCCTTGGGACACCGGCCGAGCCACCGTGGCTCTGCGGCAGCTGAGAGCCGAAGAGCAGCGCAACAAAAGCCCCACTCCAGCGCATACCACCTCTGCTGCAGGGAGGGCGGCGTCCACCGCCGCGATTGCCCGCCAGCGGCACATCTACGAGACGGCGTTAGACTTCCATGTCGAGCAGCGAGTTCCGCACCGGGGCTTGGACCAAATGGCCCAGAGCCCTGTGCTATTCCTCCCTGGGCCGTAGCAGCAGCCTCCTGCAGTCCCCCTCCACCCGGTGCCGTCATCGTCTTCGTATTCGGGAGTGTCAGTTATACTAGGTCGCAAGGGAGGCTTCACAAGACAGCCTTCACTGCAGGATGCCTGTTACCCGAAGCCACGACCGCACCAGGAGAGCAGTTGCAGTACTTCGGTATCTTCTAGTGTTCAGGAGCAAAGAGCGCCAACACCTCGTGGTTCCAGCAGCAGTCGTGGTGGCCAGGCGCGGATCCAGGGGGGATGTCCGGATGTCCTGACCGCCCCCTCAGATTTCTGCATCGCCCCCGCGCTGACAGGGGGATGGCCCTGTCGCAAAAAATATGGCCACCAGCATTCTTCAAAATTATTTTTCGCGAGTACCAGTGGTAACAGCCATGTAGAAGGAAAGCTAGCTCGCTCACAAACTTAGTTGTATTCCGTAGGGGTGTGGTGTCGCGAGATTGCCGTAGTTATTTTTTCTCATGCACACCTTGGACCTCCTGGCGCCGGCCGTGCCTTACTCGTACCGTCGGTGGCGTCGAATGAACGAGCGGACGTCCCTTTTGCCAAGCATGCCGATGTCCGCGCGAGCGCCTTCGCGCCTGATCAACTTAGTTCCCCATTGGGGTGTCAACGGTTGCCTCATTGGCTGTCATCGGTTCCGCGACCAACCTGCTTAATGACAGATCTCTCTCGCTGAAGTGTTCATATATAAATAATAACAACTAACAGCTAAACTAAGGACTACGCATAGGCGATTTTTTTAAAACTGTAGCACCAATTGTGATCACAGTTACACGTTGACAATATCCAGTATGAGCACAATACCGTTCGTATGCTACAAGTTTTTCATTGTATTTTCGCAGCTGTATTGTCATACATTAAGCATAGGAGGCTCAAAGCCGCCAGATCCGTTTATCTGAGTGGCCGTGCTCGCGGAGCGGGGCGAAACCTCGAGCAGCGGCTGCGAAATGGGGGAGCATGACGTCAGCGGCAAACGCCAGCGCGCGGGCATAGAGACAGGAATTGCGCGGGCTTAGGATGGCGTCGCGTGGTTAGAGAAACGGCAGCAGATGCGCGCCTTGTGTAAAAGGATGACGTCGCGTGGGAAACAAAATATCAAGACGCTAGCTGGCTCGCGCTCACGGCTACTACGCCACATCGTTCTTCCTGTAGGTGCCGTCGTGAGTCTTCATACGCGGTGATTCGCATATCGTAAACAACCAGCGTAGTGGTTGCCGCGTTGGAGCGGAGCGTTGCTCCAAAGCAACCGAAGGTGTCTCAGCCGAACACAAGGAATCTTCTTAAGGAAATCAAGGTGTCCCAACAGAACTCCAAAGATGGACCCGTGCTTACACGTTTATAACGAACCTGCGACAGATCATCCCAAATTTTATTTTAAAAAACAATACAGGCTAGATATACCGGGTGTTCAAAATTAAGCTTTATGGTTTTCTTAAAATGAGGCACTGGGAGGCACGTGAAAACCTCTGCGCAAATAAGTTATGTGGCCAGGGGGACACAAAGTGAGATGATAATTATCGCTAGTCAGCAGCCGAATTGACTAAAATTGAATAATTAACATTTTATTGACTGCAGTAAGTGTGTATGTTCGTATTCAAAAGTTAGAGGCAGTCGTGTTTCTACACAGTTTCACTTCGAACAATCCTTCTTTACTCGCGGACAACTTTCTGTGGCAATGAAGGGAAAGCTACGGAGGCAAAGCGCTCACAAGTGAGGGTGCTTCTGAAAAGAGTGCCGCGTTTTAATCCACGTTGGTTTATGTTGGCGAAGAGTAAACATAAACAGCTTATTAGTAACAGTTAAATAAGACAGAACACACCGCTGAGTGTAAAAGTTTACTCATTTTGCGGCTTTTCCCTTCCGCGTCTGGGCAAACGCGAAATCGTCGCACGTGGAAGTTGCGTCGATTCAGCGTCTGTTCCGAGCAACCAAAAGCACTGTCAAACGCTGCCGGACTACTTGGCGCGGTAACACATGTGCAGCATCCACGCGCCCGTAGCTTTCCCTTCATTGACACAGAAAGTTGTCCGCGAGTATAGCGTGTCTATGCTCCGAGATATCCAACTACAAATTTTAATTGTCGTTTGCATGATTACGCATGCAAGAGAGTGAGGATCGGCGCAAAGCTCCTCCCTGATGTGCCGCGGCTGTTGGGTACGGCGCTTAGTCTGACAACGCGGCGGAGGCATTGGCAAATATAATAACTGTCCCCCTTCCCCTCACGGCGGGCGAAAGAAAAAAAATCGAAGAACCCGTAACCGCTGTCGTAACACGCGACCGCGCAGCCTGTAAAGATGGCGGCAGCTGCCATGCCGAGATAATGGCGCGCGCAGAGAAGCCGGAGGGCAGTGCGCGTGCGTAATGGTGACTAGACGACCGGGCATGGTCGTTGCCTGGGCTACGCAAATAAAGTGACTGCCGATTTCCAAGTATTGAAAGTTTTATTGAAATCAAAATCAACAACGGTACCATGAACAGCAGAAACCTTTTTAGCTATGCTAACGAATATTTCATACTGCCGCTTTAAATTTGGCGTTGTCATGCACAAATTTCATGACAACACTTCACCCATCAAGATGTCAATGCCCTAAAAATGTTCAAAATGACTCCCTTCCACAGCAACGCAAAGCATAAACCGCTCTCGCGTCGAGTCGATAACTCTGCGCAGTACAATGGAAATTTGGAGTCGGATATCTCGAAGCACAAACACGCTAGAATAATTCTTCCGACTGATACTGTGTAGAAACACGACTGCCTCTAAGTTTTCAATACAAACATACCCACTTACTGCAGTCGACAAAAAATAATTGTTCAATTTTAGTTAATTGGGCTGCTCACAGCGATAATTATCATCTCATTTTGTGCCCCCCTGGCCACATAACTTAATTGCACAGGTGGTCTTCACGTGCCTCCCAGTGCCTAATTTTAAGAAAAGCATCAAGCTTAGTTTTGAACACCCTGTATTATCAGGCACAGCCGCCAAGCACATGGCTGTATTGGGTAATGTCATTTCCCTATAAGCTCGGAGAAACCGATACCTGGCTTCGCTGTAGGGCTTCTTCATCTTTCTGGGGTTTTACGTGCCAAAACCAGTTCTGATTATGAGGCACGCCGTAGTGGAAGGCTCCGGATTAATTTTGACCACCTGGGGTTCTATAACGTGCACTACAAAGTAAGCACACGGGCGTTATTGCATTTCGCCTCCATCGAAATGCGGCCACCGCGGCCGGGATTCGATCCCGCGATCTCGTGCTCAGCAGCGCAACGCCTGAGCTGACTGAGCCACCACGGCGGGCTACAGGTGTTGCTCTAGCCGTATAAAACGCGGGTTTATCGTGAGCAGAAATGGTGAATTTCGGTAAATGAGAGAGGCTGCCATCATCATCATCCTCGACAAAAGCTGACCCCCCCCCCCCCTCAGAAAAAACCTGGATCCGCCCCTGTGCACTGGGGTGCATGCAGGAGCACCTGTCGCAACAGAAATATTCGTCAGGTGGAAAAGACACCTAAAATAAAGTTTCAGTGTCACGCCAGGCATCCGGCCGCACTCGGATACCTAAGTGCCCATACGCCTGAGTGCTTACATCACTTGCTTTAAGGAAAGCGGCGGATTGTTCAAAAGCGTGAAACGACAGGAGTGGGGTTTTACCTCTGATCGTTTCAACACAACCGGGAATCGAGGGCCAAAAAGCACAAAATAGAACTACAGTAAACCGCATAGATATGCATAACAACGTGCAGTGGCACACTTTTTTGTTTTTCGTCAAATTCCCGCACGACATTGCAAGCAGCCCAAGCACGCCGTCGCGGCGTCGAACGCTGCTTCTAGCACCGTGGGTCACAAAACAGCACAGCTATACTGCAAAAATAAGAAACATTCACTTCCGTGCGGCGTATATTTTTCTGGCACATTTGCACCTTGTATTATCTTAGTAACTTGGTAACTGCAAAATGCACTGTGCTGACACTGCGTCTCCGCATTCGCTGCAAGATCGAATAACGCAATGATTGCACGCATTGTTTGTTGCGGTCACAGCACAGCAGAATGCATCTTTGGACCTAATATCTACACTGAATTAAATTATATTGCAAATACAATAATTTCCATGCGATGTGTACCTTCAGGGCAATTCGGCAGTCGCACTTTATTACTTGCAAACCAGCAACCGTAGAATGCACTGTGTACAAAACGAGTCTCTCTTTCCGTATTCTGTTATAAGGACGCCCGGTATGAAATAATACAATCGCACTCTGACTGCTAAGGCTATATAACATGTACAGCTTCAGAAAAACTGTTGACAGTATCGCCTGGTCAGTACCAGGCGATACTGTCAACGCGGGTAAATGTCGCAATTAGGTCCTCGGATCCGGCGGGCTCCGGCCATTCAAACTTCCGCGCTGGCGATCGCGCTCGCGCTTGGCATAGGTGTTTCTCGTTGTCGGGCCACTGGTTCAAACGCGTATGGTGTCACGCCAATCACCCCTAAGTGATCAAAATTATCCACAACAGCAACTGAACTGTGCGAAATCGTCTGGAAGGTAGTCGCAGTACCTGGTGAGAAGCTGTCACGTTGCGGCGGGCTCATGGACCCATGGATTGGCGGTCAATCCATGGACCCATGGATTGACGTCACGGTGCGCTCCACCAATCATCGATTCGATCCGGATTCTCCGTGCTCCACCCAGTCGCAGCTCGGAGTTTTTTTGCTAATAACGCGTTTTTGGCTGCGCCATGTCAAATTTCTTGTCGATTTTCGTGTTCAGGGTGTTCAAAAGTATCCAATGGTGCTTTTAACTCGATTTTTTTTTGGAAACCTGTTCAGTTTCCCTTTAAGATACCGCCATGCGGGACGAAAGAAGGAAAGAAAAAACACTTGGCGACGTCGTCTATGCAGCATTCTTTATTCGGGTTCTTGTCTTCCATGGAGGATGGAAAGCGTAGAAGAGGCCCAGCCAGCCCGGATGTGTTCGAGAGAGTGTGGCGGAAGTCACGTGCTCTTTTTTCGCGAAAGAGCACTGGGAGTGATGTTCCGAACAGCCTCGTTGCTATAGCAATAGCGCTACTGAAGCTCTCGCTGTTGCTCTCGGCCTCCGAAAAGTGAGATAAGATTTCTCGGCTCGGATCTTCCACGAAGCACATTTCGTTTGAGAGACAAGTTCAGTTTGGAGTGGGGTGTGTAAGCTTTTAAAGTTATGTTTTGGGCCTGTGAGTGTGCGTGCCCGCCAGCAACAGGCGTAATCACGGCGCGGGTCTTCGTCGTCTTCTTCAACGTTCCACAGGCTTCACAAAAACGGTTACAGAAGTTTCATAGGATTTGTTCTGACGCGCGTCACCAGCACACACTCCCCGTGGCTCGTAGCAATCAATGCAAGTTCAAAGCTCGCGCCATCTGCTCCGGCGATCTGATTGGAGACGTAAAGGGAGATGGCAAACCAACATGGCTGCACTTCCGGTTTCAAAAACGTGACTTCAGGCCCTCTCCTATTTTGTTTCTTTCCTCCATGTTGTCTTCACTTCTATTACTCTTTCATCTATGACATTCCTCTGTGCTGCAATAGCGATTAAAATTTTCTCTTGCGTGTCCACGTGTCCATACAGAAACAGAAGCGAAGCTGCATGCGCTGGTGTCACGTGGGCTCGCTACCGCGCTTTATTATTTTACTACGACGCACAGTGGCTCTCCGCAAGCGAGCTTGCAGCAGATGGCACCGCGATCGTGGCAATTTAGGTCCTCGCAAGTGGACGTTGTTGGGCTTTGCTTCACATTCACCGGGCCGTGGAGGTTGAACTTGGGGGACAGTGGTGACTTTCTGTGTATTGTGCCAACAGCATTACAGGACTCGGTACACCTGAAAGAAGGAAATAGCCAGTGTACAGGTACTTCAACGTACGAAAAATAACCGCCACAATGAACACGTCCGTGTATCCTGGCACTTTTAAACGCTGACATATAGTTAAAACTTCCAATGTGGCACTGTGCGCCCTAACGCGCGTCAATTCAATGTTATTAACATTCAATAAAATTACAAAGAATGTTGAAAACATTATTTGGACCCATGGTTATCATGGCTAGTACCGGGTGCAACAGAAATGTGGACATTCAAAACAACAGCATGTAGCAGCATATCACTATACGCGTATAGCACTCAATTCCGTGATGTTTCCGTTACCAGGCAACAAGAAGTTTACCAGTAACTTGAGTGTTGAAAAACTGTTTTTTAAGCTAAGGGTGTGCGAATATTCGACATTTTGCATACAAATGGAATAGTGTTCGATATAAGTTCATATTCGCGAAATTCGGAGTTCTCTATATGAAATTATCAAACATTCGTACGCGCTCGCATATAAAGGATAGAAGGACTCATTAGAGTCTCAGGAGGGGAGGTAGAACCGGTGCGAGCGGGAACTGTTCCGAATTAATCTTCTACAGGAAAGGCCACGGATGCTGCTGAGAGGCACCTTAGCGAGCGCAGGCAGCCTATGTATTTGTTCACTCCGCTTTGGAAAAGCATTTCTTTATTTATATAATCTCATTCCGTTTCATGTCTTCAAATCAACATATGATGCTGTAGTTTTACACTTGGCTTCTTCGGTTAGCACAAGATTATTTACACCCTACACTGTAAAATAATTTACACCTTTCAAAGAGAATACTGAATAAATCGGGCCATAACTCACGCCCTTCCAATTAAAATGAGTGTAAGGGTGTGAGTTACAAGCCAATTTACACCCTTATTCATTTATACAGGTGTAATTTGTTTTACAGTGTACGTGCATGTGGCGTCGTGCTCTTGTTTCATTACAGGCATTGTGACCCGCACCAGATAACTCAATGAAGTTTATCATTTACAAGCTCCTCAGTTGAGCGGACATCCAGTAGTGAACATTAGAGGCATGTATCAAATAATGTAAGTTTTCCCTGTCTCTCCTCTCTTCTTTCCTTTTTTTTTCTTACAATTATCACTATTATGGGCTTACTCCCGTATAGTCGTTTTGATGTCCGCTTGTAGTCCGCTTGTGTCCGCTGGTATGCTCTGGTGGCCGTCGCTGGAATCCCAAATTAGTTTTGAAGTTTAATAAAGTAAAGAAATTTCAGTTTCTCCCATAATGCGAAGCAGTGACACGATAGCTTGTGCAGTATTATGAGCAGCATTTCTTCCACTGTTCCATGCGATATCGGTTGGATAGCGAGGTCGCGCCGTTTTACCTGTGATTGGCGTACATCACTCTAGGCAGCCTATCCATAAATGCGATTGTTCGACCCGGACGCACAGAGGAGACACAGGAGACACGAGAAAAAAATAACTTTATTCCACCAGGACTTGGGAGCGAACCGAGTGAAGAAACCACAAAATGTACATGATAACATTAAGAAACGCTTCGTAGTACGTATGGCATGCCTCTAATTTGATCAACTGTTGTATAGCACGTTCGCAAGATGCGGTTGAGACGTGTAATACACGCCTTAGTTCTGGTTGATGCCGAAGGCCCACTGAAGGACTTCGTCTTCGGTAAAGACTTTGGTAATAAATTTTATTGAATTTCAAAATAAAATTTTGTGAAATATGAATTAATAAATCAGTAAGTGAAACACCTATTCTCCTTTTGCCACAAAGGAATTCGCAGACGGCCATACCCGCCGCAGTGGCTCAGTCAGCTAAGGCTTTGCGCTGCTGAGCACGAGGTCGCTGGATCGAATCCCGGGCGCGGCGGCCGCATTTCGATGGAGGCGAAATGCTAAAACGCCGTGTGCTTACGTTGTAGTGCACGTTAAAGAACCCCAGGTGGTCAAAATTAATCCGGAGCCCTCCACAACGGCGTGCCTCATAAACAGAACTGGTTTTGGCACGTAAAACCCCAGAAAGAAGAAGAAGAAGAAGGCCAAGCATACATTCCGGTGGCTAAAACCCAATGTAGATGCCCCAAAGGAGAGAATATTTACAGTAATGCCTAATTTTCGGAATGTCTACACCCGCTTTCACTAAGCACATTGATGCATCCATCGGTATTAAATTACTCATTTTCAGTTGTACTAAATGATCTTGTAATAGGCCGCTTAAACATATAGTGTGCAGAAATTTAGCATTGGAAGGAAATACATTCCAATACGTATCAATTTAGTATTGGTGGGACAATTGCGGACCGAGAACGGAGATGTAAAAAATTTCTTAGATTTTCCCACCAAGTCCATGCCCAGTGCAGAGTAATAGGCCAGAGCATACTATAGCTCAGTCTTTCCTATATTAAATTGTCTCCTGTGCATCATAAAAAAATAGAATATCGAAATCCGGTGGGAAAATGCTGCCCTGTCTGTTGAGTGCTCCCAATGAAAGAACGCCATGCTCGAGAATAAACAAAAATAATTCAACTAGAACAGCATTCTCGAAACAAAAAGACAAATTTACCCCTTCAGGCCATGAACATGTAGCTTTACCACATTTCTTGCATCATGAGAATTACTAAAAACGTACAGCTGCAGAAAGAATTAAGAACTTCTTCAGTGCATTTTTTCAAGTTTACAAAAAGTGGACACCATGCGAGAACTCTTTACAGGAACGCCAGATATTTTGAAAACTTCAACTATTTCATGTCTACCAAACTTAAAAAGCTCCTATCAGTAACTTGAAAATATGTCGTAATGAAACATTGTGAGAAACAATGAAACAAGTGAACTTGCTACACGAAGACATATTGACCCCGAGAGCCATCAACCGGCCGTCTTCCTTCCAACTCGTGTTACTGAAATATTTTACATGTATTATTCAAACTTACAGCACAGGTTCAATCTGAAGTGTATGATGTACGCCACACGTTTTAAACATTATTTTCAACAGTGTTTTCAACAGCTATTTTCAACAGTGAATAGTGCACAACCTCATCGTGCACTATACTGCAGACAACGCCTGAAGTGTGCCCATTTCACGCAAGTATAGAGCATGTCCGAAATTCTAGCGAACATAGTTAAAGCGATTAGTGAGCTAATTTCCGAAATTTATTCTGAAGTGCGCGACAAGGTGCCCACCAAAGGTGCTAAGCAATCGAACATCATTGATTAATTACCCACGAGGTTCCCTATTACACCGACGCATTAAGCAGCTCAATGTGTTTATACACCTCTAAAGTGACAGCCCACTATAATAGTGAGCAGAAAAACATTAGGACAGAAAAATCCACCACAAATCAATGTACTTTCCGTCCGAACATTGTGTGTCTAAGTATCGATTTGCGCATGTAATTTAGTAAACATTTTTGTGTATCAGTGATGGCACGAGAAATGTTAGGCCTAACGTTAAGAGACAGGAAGAGAGCGGTGTGGATCGGAGAACAAACGGGAATAGCCGATATTCTAGTTGACATTAAACGGGAAAAATGGAGCTGGGCAGGCCACGTAATGCGTAGGATGGATAACCGGTGGACCATCAGAGTTACAGAATGGACACCAAAAGAAAGGAAGCGCAGTCGAGGACGGCTGAAAACTAGGTGGGGTGATGAAGTTAGGAAATTTGCAGGCGCAAGTTGGAATGAGTTAGCGCAAGACAGGGGTAATTGGAGATCGCAGGGAGAGGCCCTCATCCTGCAGTGGACATAAATATAGGCGGATGATGATGATGATGATGATGATGATGATGATTGTGTATGAGTGTGCCAGAGAGAACGATAAACGACGCATAATGGGCAAAGAGGTTAAACAAAGATATCAGATTACATGAAAGTACAATTAAAGTGAGGCCATCCTGCCTCACGAACCTTAAGGAAACACAGGCCACGAAATACGTCGAGAAAACTTCCTATATATGTTGTACGAAACCCTTTGAACGAGAGGACTCGTACATAAGCGGGGAGCAAGCGCCTCGTACAACGCTTTGCCATCCATTAACGCTACGTCGTCTCTTCTTGGCCAGAAAAATGATTCGAGGCCTCTCACAATATCAAGCTCTCCGAGAGAGTAGGATAGCAAACCAGATGCAACCTGGTTAACTTCCCTTCCTTTCCCGTGGGTCGCGGCTGGTGTCGCGACGCCCACATGCGCAATCAGGCGGCTTCTGTCATATCTTTATAGCGCGGAAAAAGTAATTACGCGAACATAGCTAGCACAATGAAAATAACTGAATAGGGTGTTTTAAAACATAATGATTACTTTGCTATCAAAATTCGTGCCCTCAATTCAGTAATTAAAATGTTCGTAATAATATTATCTTATTATCGATAGTTCAATTAAGAAAAAAATCATCCTGTAGCGGTACCTCACTGCTGACAGAATGCCAGTGGTTGTGTCCTCGTATATTCTATATTTTATTTTTAAGAGTATGTCTAACGGTAGCTAGGACAGCCTGTATACCGACCATTGCAGAGGAAGGTTCATTTCATTGATCGCTTCTCCATATAACTAAATTGGCCGTTCGTCATATATATTGTTCTTCAACAAATGAAATGTAAAAATTCTACCCCTGATGTGCAACTGGCTTACATTGTGCTCAATCTGCTTTCCTTTTTTTCCACCACAGACGTACCTTCGACACACCATGTGCCACCACAAGGCTTGGGGCTAGCATTCCAGACCACGACGCTGACACTGCTCTTGGCGTGCACTCCTCAAAAACTGCAGTCGCTGAACTGGCCCCGGATCGACGGGCAAGCTGCATGGGTCGCGCCCAAAAACAGCACGACGATAGCGACGACGGGAATGACGGCCTACAGAAAGCGGCCTCATGCTTGAGAATCGGTTGTCCCTTATGACTGCCGCGATGGACGGCAGCTCTCCCTTAAGTACACAGCTGTCTCGGGGGTATTGACAAGAGCTGCTCGAGGTTCTAGCCAGGCGAATTGGAGCTGCACTTTTTGTGTCTGTGGTGTGCATGATGGGACCAAGCAGTGCCGCTTATCTTCGCTACGCTAGGGGGAAAGCTT
>NC_051154.1:128649095-128752358 GCF_013339745.2 Dermacentor silvarum | reverse complement strand
CTTGAAGTTAACAAAGACGGGCGACGCATCGCAATTTAGGTAGCTAGAAAGCGCTGAAGTCTTTTTCGTGCGTCATCAATCTCTCCAAGAGAGTTTGATGGATAAAACAGTTGCCAGTCATGATGTTGTCAAGTGTCCTTCCCTCTTGTGTTCCGATGTGTTTATGTGCTTCCTGCGCTTCTCATAGTGACAGCAACGCCAGTTTACCGCCTAGCGAGCTGTGAAAGCAAAATGGGAGGGACGCCATGCACTCACCGTGACACCATGTGACAACCTCCGGTCGCTTTGCGTAAAGTGCTTCCAAGAGCTTTATATATCAAACGATAAATAAATAAATAAATAAATAAATAAATAAATAAATAAATAAATAAATAAATAAATAAATAAATAAATAAATAAATAAATAAATATGTAGCACGAATGAGACAAACACAAGATGCACATAGATATATGGGCACCTCGTGTCAGTTCTGCTTTCTCCGCATCCGTGTGTCGCTGGAGTCCATCCAAAATTCATTCAGCTTGCTACCTCGTGTGGTCACGCGCGTTCGATTTCCACCGCTATTCGGGTTCGAGAGAAATGACAGAAGCGCGCGCAGCGGTCTTGAGCGTGCATCCAGGTCGTTTGCATCGCCGGAAAGCAAGACCATTGCTTGGCGAGGATTCGGCTTATTGAGCATATACTGTTATCACTTT
Organism: Dermacentor silvarum; assembly: GCF_013339745.2. Taxonomy (NCBI): domain Eukaryota; kingdom Metazoa; phylum Arthropoda; class Arachnida; order Ixodida; family Ixodidae; genus Dermacentor; species Dermacentor silvarum. Next base: position 128,751,662 of record NC_051154.1, on the reverse strand, counting down.
TTTTTTCTGCGTGTAAGACTGCTTAGCAAGATGTTTGCATCCGATTGCAGTGCTTGCGCAGATAGCCCTTTGTTTCGTCGGGAATTTCGTACTCGTGCCGTTTTATTCTAAGTGCTGTAATTTGTTAAGTTTTATTTCTGTTTATGCATCATCATCATCATCATCATCATCATCATCATCATCATCATCATCATCATCATCATCATAATCAGCCTATATTTATGTCCACTGCAGGACGAAGCCCTTTCCCTGCGATTTCCAATTACTCCTTTCTTGCGCTAGCTGATTCCAACTTGCGCCTGCAAGTTTCCTAACTTCATCGCCCCACCTAGTTTCCTGCCGTCCTCGACTGTGCTTCCCTTCTCTTGGTATCTATTCTGTGACTCTCATGGTCCACCGGCCTGCCCAGCTCCTATGGTGCTGGGAGCTTTAATGTCAGAAGTGCACCACGAAACATGCCGCCTGAATGCCAATAAAATGAATTTAGCCTATCTGAATGACCAAAATATCGAAAATGCTTTCGTGCACATGGTTACCTGTGTTATAAATGTTGCATCTTCACATTTCTATGTGCCAAAAAATTGAACGTTACATGCGACGCCTATACGCCAGTCGATGAAACCGTTAGACTGGACAAGAAGTACAGCAAGAGCATCAGAACCACTCGTTTGTAACTCGTATTAAACGATTATCGCACAAGAATGTGCGGATGTTCGCTTTTATAGTAGTTACCGTGATAAAAATGTATACTGTCGACACGGCTCGCCATGTTTAGCTCCTGCTGATTAAAGAGAAAATTATGCAGACCCAACGCACACTGGTTAAAAGTAAATGCTATAAAAGTGTTCATCTTCTGCAACGCGTTTGGCAGAATAGCGATTACGTGCGTGCCCGGAAAATCAGCGACACGTAGAAACCCCCACCACGCGAATCCACGCAACCTCCGAATTAACACTGTCTCCGCGGGATCGCCGTACTGTTCACCACGCCATCTCCGGGCGCAGCCCCGCCATACTCGGTGTTGCGGCTCGAGGTGGCGTTTGGGCCAGGAATCCACCAAGCCCATTGATGAGTACGTCCGGTAGCAGGAATGAAGGAAAAAGGGTTTAATTTACATTATTTACACTGGCCCCTGGTACGGAAGCCCACTTCCATCAGGAGCATATTAGACGTCTGAGTTCACATCAGGACACGTCAGAACCACTTTCACTGCACCACAGGTCCCCGCTTTTAATACCGTCGTCTACCCTAGGTAGACTGGGGAATCTTATGTCGATAGCTCGGCCAATCCCAATCGTTGAATCAGTCGCAACATACCTCCCATGTTGACGCACCGTTTCGACGGGCCAGCCTCCAATGTCGCACCCCCGCCCCCGCATTCTTGAGTATGCGTGGCCATCTAGGAAACTGAGCTCGAAGCTATTCCCACGGTTTTGGGCAACGATGGCCCCTTTCTTCAATTAGCGGGCTCTGCGTGACGGCACTCTTGTCAGGATCATGATTAGTTAGTAATCTTCACGGCAATTACCGTATACACGGATGGCGGTGGTTATTGTTGACTCGACGCGAGCTCCTTTGTTAACGGGTCACAGTTAAAGCAAAGCAAAGAAAAGCAAAAAAGCAAAGCGAAGCCAAGTAAAGAAGCAAAGCAAAGAAGCAAAGCGAAAGTCCGGGCGGGTTCGCCTAGTAAGCTTCGTTCCAAAATCTCGATAAAACCATTGGCTTGTGGTCTACTACCTTGGCTTTCAGGATTGCTTGATACTTAGTTTTCTCTATCTGGTGCATAATCTCAAAATGTTCTAAGGTGTCTGGCCGAAGTCTTTATCACTACATTGCTGTATAAATTAAAATATAAATTAAGATATTGAAATAATTTGATTTGAGGCACGCCGTAGTGGGGGACTCGGGAATAATTTTGGCCACCTGGGGGATCTTTAACGCACGTGCCCCCAGTGCACGGGACACGGGCGTTCTTGCATTTCGCCCCTATGGAAATGCGACCGCCGCGGCCGGGATTTGATGCCGCGACCTCGTGCTTAGCAGCGCAACACCATAGCCGCTAAGCCACCGCGGCGGGTAAAATTAAAATATCAATGAAATATAAAATGTATCACTAACTTGTTGTTTGTCACTACCTTGTTGCAGGGGAAACACCATACTTGGAAACACCATAATATGACACAATACAACGGAAGAACTAGGTTGTTTCTTTAGGTACCTTTTGTAGTTACACCGGGTGTTTCAGCGAACACTTTCAAAAATTCTTAAAGGTTGCCTGTGGCAGACAGCACAATTATAGTTCATGAGCTGGTCTACTCGAAGAGGCGGATATTACTTGCACAAGACATTGAAATGCATAATTGAGTAATTAACAAACATTCACGAATTAAGTTCTTTAACTAATTACCTGATGGCCCATATTGCAATTCACAAATTGTAGCCACGGAGTTCGCAAGGCGTATCCACTTGAAACGAATTCTCGGGGTGACACCAGTTTCGAGATATTAATTCCCGAACTTCCCGGAGAAATGCATGGGCGTTTCAGTTACTTTTGTGACTCAATGCATAAAGCGACGTTAAGCAAGTAACTGGAACGCCAATGCATTTCTCCGCAAAGTTCGGGAATTAATATCTCGAAACTGGTGTCATCCCGAGAACTCGTTTCAAGTGGATCCGCCTTGCGAACTCCACGGCTACAATTTCTAAATTGCAATATGGGCCATCAGGTAATTAGTTAAAACTTAATTAGTGAAATTTTGTTAATTAGTTGATTGTGCATTTAAATTTCTTGTGCAAGTAATGTCCGCCTTTTCAAGTAGACCAGCTCATTAACCAGAATTGGGCTATCTGCCACAGGCAACCCTTAAGAGTTTTTGAAAGTGTTCGCTGAAACACCCTGTATATATGTATACATATGAAGTGTTAGGTAGGGTAAAGTGCAGTTACCATAGGTTTGTGAGGTCTAGGATTTCTCTCAATTTGAAGAGAGAAAGAGTATGATTAGTCAAGAAGAAACAGGCCAACCTAGACGCAGTAAGGACAAAAGCAGACCAATGAAACGACAAAGCACGAAAATGTCCAACTCAAGAGACCAGATAGAATTCGCTGAACTGTCAAAATTTATCAATAAGAAGAAAGTAAGGGATATTAAAATACGGACGCAGTAAAATAAAATACGGACGCAGCATGACATTTATGAGAAGAAAACTTGTCATAGGACAAGGCAAGATGTATGCACTGAAAGATAAGCAGGGTAAGATCATCACCAATTTCGTTGACATAGTAAAAGCAGCGGAAGAATTCTACACTGACCTGTACAGTTCCCAGAGCAGCTACGCTACCTTCATTCGAAATAGTGATGAACAGGATACAGAGGCTCCTTCTATAACTAGCGGCGAGGAAGTTAGAAAGGCCTTGCAAGGCATGACCCGGGGAAAAGCGGCAGGAGAAGATGAAATAATGGTCGCTTTAATCAAAGATGGAGGAGACATCATGCTTGAAAAGCTTGCGGCCCTTTATACGCAATGCCTCACGACTTCAAGTGTACCAAAGAACTGGAAGAACGCCAACATTATACTAGTCCATAAGAAGGGAGACGTTAAAGAATTGAAGAATTATAGACCCATTAGCTTGCTTTCAATATTGTATAAAATATTCACCAAGATAACTTCCAATAGAGTCAGGGCAACACTTGACTTCAGTCAACCAAGAGAACAGGCTGGCTTCAGGAAGGGATATTCTACGATGGATCATACCCATCTCATGAATGAGATAATCGAGAAATCTGCGGAGTACAATCAACCTCTCTATATGGCTTCCATAGATTATGAAAAAACATTTGATTCAGTAGAGATATCAGCAGTCATGGAGGCATTGCGTAATAAAGGAGTACAGGAGGCATACGTAAATAAATTGGCAAACATCTACAAATATTCTATAGCTACTTCGGTTCTCCACAAGGAAATTAGAAAGTTACCTATCAAGAAAGGGGTCAGGCAAGGAGACAATCTTCCCAATGCTATTCACTGCATGCTTAGAAGAAGTATTCAAGCTCTTAGACTGGGAAGGCTTAGGAGTGAGGATAAACGGCGAATATCTCAGCAACCTTCGGTTTGCAGATGACATTGTCCTATTCAGCAACAATGGGGAGGAATTACAACAAATGATTGAGGACCTTAACCGAGAAAGTGTAAGAGTGGGGTTGAAGATTAATATGCAGAAGACAAAGATAATGTTCAATAGTCTTACAACGGAACAAGAATTCGGGATCACCAGTCCCCCTCTAGAGTCTGTCAATGAGTACGTTTATCTAGGTCAATTACTCACAGGGGACCCTGATCATGAGAAGGAAATTTACAGAAGAATAAAATTGGGTTGGAGGGCACACGGCAGGCATTGCCAAATCCTGACTGGGAGCTTACCAGTGTCGTTGAAAATAAAAGTATACAATCATTGCATTCTACCGGTGCTAACATATGGGGCAGAAACTTGGAGGTTAACAAAGAAGCTTGAGAACAAGTTAAGGACCGCACAAAGAGCGATGGAGCGAAAAATGTTAGGCCTAACGTTAAGAGACAGGAAGAGAACGCTGTGGATCAGAGAGCAAACGGAGATAGCCGATATTCTAATTGACATTAAGAGAGAAAAATGGAGCTGGGCAGGCCATGTAATGCGTAGGATGGATAACTGGTGGACCATTAGGGTTACAGAATGGATACTAATAGAAATGCAGTCGAGGACGGCAGAAAACTAGTTGGGGTGATAAAGTTAGAAAATCTGCAGGCGCAAGTTGGAATCAGCTAGCGCAAGACAGGGGTAATTGGAGACCGCAGGGAGAGGTCTTCGTCCTGCAATGGACATAAAATATAGGCTGATGATATATATATATATATATATATATATATATATATATATATATATATATATTGCGAAAGAATATCTTTTGTTCTTCCGTGAACACTATGATTACGCCTGACCCAATCTGTAGCGCGCTCGCGAGCCCTTTCGCTTTAATTCTTCGCCTGTCCCTGCGTTCGCTCTCAACATATAACCACCGCCATTAGCGCCTGACTTTCGCAGGCCGCGTTTCCGTTTCACGATAGCGAAATAGAGAGCGCATGCGAGCGTGCGCGCAAGGGGCGACCTCTCCAGTCCTCATACTTCCAGGCCGATCTCGCTCGCTGGTCGTGAGCTTACAGGGGGAAGGGACTGCTCCGGCGCTGCCAGAGTCTGGCCCCGTCGGACCCGGAAGTGAGCGGTGGCCGGCGCCGGTCAGATTGACCTCGGTCCGCGCAACGTGCGACCCAGAGAGCGGTTGCAGCAGGCGTTTGGCTCGGCCGAGCACCGCCCCCCACTATATACCGCGACGACAGCGGTGCGTAACGGACGGTACGAAAGGCGCTGAGTCAGGCGCGCTGGCGCGTGGTTCGCATACCGACGCGCACAGCGCGGCCTCTGCGTAGCATTTAGGCAACGGGGCAACGCGCGGGCCATCTTGGCATCCGATCGACCCGGTACTACAAAAGCAGCCAGGGATCGATGCACCGCACTGTCTGGTGGTGTATCATCGCGCCGATGCGGCTGTGGCTCGCTGGCTGAGGAATGGCGAAAGCGAGAACTTCATGCGCGGGGGTCATGGAATGTCGCGAGGCGGTTGCATAAATGCATGCGTATGTACCAGTGACCGTGCGTTCTGTAATGCAAAGCGCAAGCGTGCAAGGAATGAGCGGAGACAACAGACACCACGGAAATACAGTGAGATGCTACAAAAGGCTCCATGGTGAATGCGAAAAATGAAAAAAAAAAAAAAAAAAACATGAACCACGGATATACGCGCTGAGCCACACCGCCGCATCTTGAGTTGGATACGAGGCTACTGAAAAGTCAAGCGGGAATAAGTGCCGAAAACGGGACTACCGTAATCGCAATTCTCATTCGTATATAATAGCGAGGAAAGTGACAAAGCACCGACATGCCGAACAGACAAAACAAGTGATTGTCCGTTATCTTCCTTGTGTCCATCTAATATGTCATCTATGGGGCTAAAAACAAGAACGTTGATCGAAGACCTTGCCCAATAAGGAGCTGTTCACCTGTCTCCCTGGTATCTCTACTTAAGAAAGAAGCGCGCGCACACACACACACACACACACACACACACACACACACACACACACACACACACACACACACACACACACACACACACACACACACACACACACACACACACACACACACACACAAGCACACGCACACGCACAGAACACACACAGAAGAAGAAGAAGAAGAAGAAGAAGAAGAAGAAGAAGAAGAAGAAGAAGAAGAAGAAGAAGAAGAAGAAGAAGAAAATGTTTCACTACACACCATTGTCCATAAGTAGTTGTAAAATGCATGCCATAAAACCAGAACAGAGATAGAAACGCTTTTATTCGTAGAGGAAAAGGGCTACGGCTAGTTTTTTTAGACGCTGGAAGGTTTCACGGAAGTTTCCCTGCACATCAAAGGTTCTTTGCGTGCGAGCTACGCTGGTCGTTTAATTTCCGCGATCTCCGCTCTAACAGCGTAAAAGGGACTGAGATGACGAAAATACCGTAGCCATTATTTCTGACTGTGTATATCAGCACTTGCCTGCAGAGGCTATTTTTCTGCCATAAAAACATCGCGGAAAGAAGAGAGGAAAAAAACATCGAGGCTGCTGCCATAGTTCTTCGCAGACGATCCTGGAATATGTAAATGCACAGGTATGACTAAGTGCAATTTTAGGAAAGTGACAAACGAGGAGAGATGAGGACGCAGTCTGGAAGTACTTTCTTCTTTCTTCGTAACCATCATGTTTAGCGCTGAATGCCAGCGGAGTGGTTCTATGTCGTTTTTTCTTTCTTTCTTTCTTTCTTTCTTTCTTTCTTTCTTTCTTTCTTTCTTTCTTTCTTTCTTTCTTTCTTTCTTTCTTTCTTTCTTTCTTTCTTCTTTCTCTCTCTCTTTCTTTCTTTCTTTTCTTTCTTTCTTTTTATTGAGCTGCCATATAGAATTATTCAGCCGGTGTTAAAATATATGTGAGGAATAACGGCTTGTCGTGTTAACTCGAGTAATAGCACCGGTGTTCTTTTTTCAAGATTTTTCTTAAAAGCCAGTCAAACTCTTTAAACTCTAAGAATATCGTGCAGCGATGGTTGAGTCGACGCCAAAACGAGCTGCGTGCCGAAGACGACGGCTCGATGCAATTATGCACAGATGTGGGCCGTATACGGGCTCACATTAATGCTACCCGTGGATTGAAGTCGCCAGCCTGGTCGCAAGTTAAGACATCGCAGAATACGAAGTAAGCGACTTGAGACGGAAAACGTGCACGACCTCTGTCCCGCGGCAGTGGCGGTCGGAGGGTGGATCAACAGTTGTTATACCCTTGACACACGGGCACTCTTAAGTCTTTTAGGTAAGGGGATATCTACTGGAAAGGCGTTCAAGCGCAGTGACACACGACAAAGGAGTATCTCCCTCCCGGCAAAGTTCCTTCGCGGGAAAGAAGATCGGGCATCTACATTCGAGCGGAAAGGTGTACTCTTGCGTATACAGCGTGCACAACTCATCAACATAACTACGGTGCCCCGCAAGTATTTTTTTTTTACTTTGGAAAATGTTTTAATTTTTAGCGGTGATGCGATTTGTCAAACAGTAAAGATTTACTCTAGCCATACTCAAACGCTCGCACCACGTCGCTAGCGCCGCCATGTTGAATTCCGAATATGCGCATTATAAGCCATCAAAAATGAGAATTTTTTTTTAGGTTCTAGAATCACTAAATATTATCTACATGCGCAGCTTTTTGTTAATGTTTTCTCTCTTGCTGCTTTAACAAGTTGCTTTTCTTTTCGGTGTTCATCTGAGGAACCACCTAAAGAAGTTAATGCGGTGCTGTGTGTCATCGGCGGAACTCCTTTCTGCAAAGGGTCCTTCGGAGTAACAAAGAGGTTTCCTGCAAATGACTACTTTTGCCCGTGTGTCAGGGGTATAACACGGTAGTTCACTAGGGAAGTTTGTTCTAAGACTTTGGAGGGGCCAATGAACCGAACGTGACGCTTTTCAGATAAACCGGGTGTCCAAAGCAGCACGTCGCCGCCAGGGCAGAAGGAAACGACGCGGTGAGCAGCATCGTAATGACTCTTGCGGTCTTCTTGGCTGTATCCTCGGTGTTTATACGAGCACGGTGCCGACATCAGGCAAGAAGGGACGTTAAGTTGTTGAAAATGGATGGTGAAGTGCTGATGGCACCAGAGAAGAAATACAGATCGAGGGCAGAGATTGCGTGGCGGTCGTTATAGATTAGGAAAAACGGAGAGTGGCCAGGTGTTCGTTAAGAAATTATCGGGTTTTACGTGCCAAAATCATGATCTGATTATGAGGCACGCCGTAGTGGGGGACTCCGAAAATTTGGACCACCTGGGGCTCTTTGACGTGCACCTAAATCTGAGTACATGGGTGTTTTCGCATTTCGCCCCCATCGAAATGCGGCCGCCGTGGCCGGGATTCGATCCCGCGACCTCGTGCTCAGCAACCCAACACCATAGCCACTGAGCAACCACGGCGGGTCGCGTCGACAAGCTCAACCGCGCTCGCCCGTTCACCGCACCGCTGTCAAAAGAATTGCGGTGAAAGTGTTACGCATTCTGCTCACATTTCTGCAAGAGACAGGACTGCTGGACACATGGCTACATATTTGGCGCAGAAAGAGACGCTCAGTCGGAGAGATTGGCGGCCAGGTCTGCCAGGCTCACCCCGCCTGTATACACTACTGCCACTACCACCATCACCCTATTACAAAGCTACTAAATGTCTTTATTTCAATATTAATTAAGAAATTAAAAACAAAAGTTCCATAATATATAATTCGTAGGGCCTCAAGGCAAAGGCACCCGTACGTTCATCGGCATGGTATGTGATCGCGCTGCGCACTGTTGCAGGTGCGGTCAAGGTATATGTAAACTGGTAGCGTAGCTTCCATAGAAGCCCACATGTCAAGAAAATGGTGGCTCGTTGCAACCGTCGCCATCTACGTATCGAGGGGACAACTAGCAGCAAGCAAAAAATAAAAAGTGACGTCACAACCGGAAATGGCAGTGACGTCAAGATCTTATGCTGCGTGGCGCGAATTTCTTCAGTGTCCCGGACGCATTGCGACCGCTACGCCAGCAGCTCTTTTTCTTTTGAGGCTGAGGCGAGCTTGCGACTCGCCTCAGCTTAAGCGCCAGCGTGTCATTAAACTATAGGAGTGGCGCATGTCTTAATGTGATCATAATTAGGGTGCTATTGACGGCAATTGCTCCAGTAGGCACTTTAGTAAGCTCAGCGAATAGGATGGCAAAAAATGACAGTGCCACAGAGGTTTCAAAAGCAACTTCACTTTTATTCGTCGGGAATAATGCAACCAATATACTAGACCAAACAAAACATATGTTGAATGGATAAAAAGTACTATGGCCAACACACAGTCGTAGTGTATAGCAACATATGTGAAAGATTTTCACAGAATCATTCGCAATTCCGGGCGACACCATGTATTCATATCCAACAGTTATCAGACAAGACAGCGTTGCCCCACATTATCATTTAGAAAACATTTGACTTACTGATTTTGCTTCCCGCGGACACTAAGAGACTGTGTTACGGAGAGTGAACGAACATAGCGCGACATTTCTTACCGGAGCCTTCCGCATTTATCATCACGACGAGACACAGCGCGTCAGATGCCACAGCGTGAACTTGCACGATAACTAAAAACCTGCACTCACACCTTTCGCCAATAAATGCCGTGCGCTAGGTCACGCAAAACTTGAAGTGAAGCGCACGCCACACTTTGAACAAACACGCAAGGAAAAAAAAATCGGATGAAACCGCCGCGTTCAAGTGAGCAACGCCAGCCCGCACGACATAATAGCTGGTTTGCACAGTCTTGCCAAGTCTTGAGCCAGAATCATTGGTTGGTAGGGGTCACCAAGAACGAACTAATATATTGTGAAATAGAAACAAAATTAACATTTGTTGTTTTAATACAGCAAAAATATTTGAAACGGAATATTTACTTGAATGACAGTATTCTGATTAAAAATTTTCGAACAATTTTTTTTACATAGGTTTCCTAGTTTCAGTGTTTGTCCCCCCTCACCTAGTCGCGCTTCAATCGTGCCCCACTTAAAGCCCCTATATATAAAAAGTAGCGCCATTCTTAGATCTTGCCGCCACCGCGCTCGTCCCGGCGTTTCCTCCTCGCCGCCTCCTGTCGCCCCAGCTTCCTCCGCTCCCATATTGGACAATCCGTGTCACGTGGAAGCAGGCGTTGCGCTTTTGTATACTTTTTTCTTTCCAGTGCGCTCCAACCGCCAATCTCGGGCCTGTGCGAAGAAAGTGCTGTACGCACAAAAGGATCAAACGTGTTAGGGATAAGAACTTCGTTGTGATGGCATGCTGCTGCGCCTTAAGTTGCCGCAACCGACAAGGCGAGGGCAAAATGCTTTTTTTGTTTTCCATCCGGCGAGCGCAAGCGCTTGCTGCACACTTGGTATTTGCGCCGTCTCGCATCGTCGCGTTGCTACTTCCAAAACGGCATTATTAAGGCTAGTTACTAACTGACGAAGCAAAATCGCGCCTCAAAAACTGCTCCGCAGGGCGCGATCGAAGTTTTCCGCGGATTTCCTCTGGTAGCGCGTTATCTGTCGTCTGCCACGGCAGGCCCGACGTAGGCGGCGCCACTGTCGATATCAGTGAAACGGAGGAGGAGGGAAGTGGTTGGCGCTACTTTTTATATATAGGGGATTTAGCATCACTAACTGATATCTCTGGCGATAGGTTTTGGCACGCTTTTAATTCCAAGCTTCGCGACCTATTTAGATGGACCTTGGTGCGGTTCTAATGCCGCGCATAGGCTCATTATCAGCTCCCTCGCCAGCCCGTACCGTCTAAGGGCTGGTCGATGACGTTGTAAAGCGCCAACCGACGACGAAACGCGCGCTCCCTTCGCATAGGATCACTGTCGAGGGCACGGAGAGCTATTAAAGTAGCCCTAAAATAGAAATGCAGAAAGAAGCCGTGACTATCAATACTCCCAAATTATGACAGAAAACTTCACTACGTAACATCCACACCTGCAAGCTTCCCTGCCTTTCAACACTTTGACATCGTATCAGCGTTCATCGCTTCTTTTTAGCTTTTTCTCGGCTGATGAAACACGATGATGCCTCGCTCCAGGTCAAGAGTTTGTTCTTGCCGGTTCAGGCGACCGCATTCTGACAGAGGCGAAATGCACAAAGGGGCGTACAAATGAATTTTGGAGACCGGTAATAAATCATAGGTTCGCGATGTCAGGGCCTGGGGCTCTTAACAACACTGTCCGTCATAGCCCAAGTGGTACCTCATAGAAGACAATGCTAATCAGTCAACATCACCATGATGCTCCGCGCCAACGTTGCATTAAATTTACCAACCTCATACGAACACACGCACAAGTGCACGTCAGAATACTGCAAAACACCGTACTCGATGTACATAGTGATTCAACTAACTGTTTTCGGATCAAATCGGTTCAACTAGTCAATCTTGCGAGATTGACGCAGATTGTTCAGTGCAGTCACAGCACATACGTGTAGTACGATGCCAAGGTGGTATGGTATGTGCCGCTTGGTTGGTATCCAAGCGGTGCCCGACGCCGTTCTGTAAACATGCGACCGCGGCCTCGCAGTAAGAAGCGAAATGGGCCTCAAGAGCAACAGTCCGTTAAAATTCCGCACGAATTTTGTATGTTCTGAAACGTCATCAGCGTACTTTTATGTTCACTGCCTCTCCCAGCGATCTCTAATTACCCCTGACCTGCGTTAGCATTTTTCAAGTTATGCCTGCAAATTTCCTGATTTTATTACCCCACCTAATTTTCCGCCATCCCCGACTGCGCTCCTTTTCCCTAGCACCCACTCTGTACTTCTAATGGACCCCCGATTCATCATCATCAGCCTATATTTATGTCCACTGCAGGACGAAGGCCTCTCCCTGCGATCTCCAATTACCCCTGTCTTGCGCTAGCGTATTCCAACTTGCGCTTGCGAATTTCCTAACTTCATCATCCCACCTGGTTTTCTGCCGTCCTCGACTGCGCTTCCCTTCTCTTGGTATCCATTCTGTAACCCTAATGGTCCACCGGTTATCCATCCTACGCATTACATGGCCTGCCCAGCTCCATTTCCACATTCCGTATGTCCATTTCTTCCACATTAAGCGGAAGAAATGGACCCCCGATTATCTGCCCTATAAATGAAGTGGCCTGCTCAGCTCCTATTCTACCTCTTAATTTCAACTAACAGTACCCCCGTTTGCTCCCTGATCCACAGCGCTCTCTTCCTCTCTCTTATTGTTATATAGGCATAAAATTTTTCGTTTCATCGCTTGTTTAAGGGGTCCTTAACATATTCTCACACTGCATTGTTAACCTCAAAGTTTCTGCCCCATATGATAGTACTGGAAGAATGGAATGATTGTACGCTTTTCTTTTCTGCGACAGTGGTGAGCTCCGGGTCACGATTTGGTAATGCCGGCCGTATGCACTCCGACCCGTTTTCATTCTAATGTGAATTTCCGTGTCATGATCAGGGTTCACTATGAGTAATTGACCAATATAATCTTACTCCTTTACATAGCCTGATTGCCGATCGTGGATTCTTGTTCGCTAGGCAGGTTACTCAACATTACCTTTGTTAACCTACTCTGACACTTTCTTGGTTAAGGTGCTCAATCAATTGTTGTAATGTGTACCCAGCGTTGCTGAACAGGACAATGTCATCGGCAAGCTGAAGGTTGTTGACATATTCGCCGTTGATCATCGCCCTCGATCCTCCCCAGTCTAATTGCTTGAATACTTCTTGTAAACATTCAATTAATATAACTGGAGAGGTTGTGTCTCCTTGCCTGAGTATTTTTTCACTTTTCTTGCGGCTAATTAAAACATGTGAAGCCACAACTATCACTGAGGCAGAGTCGAAGCCTGAGAAGTTGCGGATACGTGTGCTGTATGAAGGCAAATATGGAAGTTACACAAAAATGAAATAATTATTGATTTGTCGGCCGTATGCCGCAAGCACCCCGGCCTTGATGTGAAGCTCGTTCAATCCTTCAGTACGATCCCTACCAATAACTTACACTGCTAATTACGTAGAAATGACGTATCTTTGTCCAAACGTACTGAATTAAGTGATCGAACTGTGCTCCGCCGGGAGAGCGCACAATTCAGCATAATTCGAGCGACGTCAATGCTGATCTTGCTGATACGACGCGTTTTATTGACCGCGCTTAGTGTCGGACACGCTCCACATTGTTCACTTCACGATACCGGGCCACTGTGACCGGCTTAATCGCGCCGTCATGTTGACCTGACTACTGCGCAGCAGGCGTGGAGCACCGTAAGACTGTTGCCGGCTGGACGAAAGTTCTTGCGCTGGATTCTCAAACGTCTATGAAGGGTTTCTTAGGTGTGAGTAGTGAGAGGAGGAAACTATAGAAAGAACATCGCACGGAGCGACTGAAAGACGTGAGTGACGTCATTTCGCCCAGGACTGATGTTAGTCTGGGGTTTAGAATAAGCATATCCGGCCAGTGATAGGAAGACGATGGCTGTCGTCTGCTGTCGCATTGCTCTTTTGCAGTCCGCTTTTACCGTTGGCTGTTGCCTGTACTGGCTTTGTGTATGCAAAAAAAAAAAAAAAACGACAACTAGTGGTGGTCTTTATGAGCGTTATGCTGCGCTTGTTTTTACCAAAAACGAAGTGTCTCCAGTTATACGCCTCTTTGTGGTTATAAACATAAATCCCGAGTCCCAACAAACTGGTGACAGCGGTGGGATTCGAACCCATGCCCCAGTTTGTGGGGACTCGGGGTAGCGTTTAGGCCTGTGATTCTTCAGCCAAAGGGATGAGTACGTCCGGGAGTAAGAGCGAGATAAAAAAGGGTTTATTCTACATACTTACAGTGGCTCCAAATATGGAAGCCCACTCCATGGGGGAGCACTTTGAAAGTCTCAGCTCACTACATATCTGAGCACATATCAGAACACGTCAGGACACGTCAGGACAAACCACTGCACCCAAGGTGTCTGCTTATATTGCAGTCATCTTCCCTAGTTGACCCGATTAGGGAATATGATGTACCTTGGTGCGGCCAATCAGAGGGGTCGTATTGTTCACAGAGCTCCACCTCTAATGTTGCACCCTCGGAAGCAAGGAAGAGGCAATCTGGAAACAGGGGATTCACACTCCTTCCACGGAAGTCGGCGACTTGGTTTCTTGCTCTCCGTGACGGTCATCTTGACAGGGTCGGGAAAGTGACCTTTGTGCTGGTACCCGATTCCAAGAAGGGTGGCGGTTGTGGTCGCTTCATGAGTGTCTTTGTCATCGCGTCCCCTAGCCGGTGTCGGGCCGCGTCGCCAAGTAGTCGGCCGCTGATGAAGGGGGTAGCATCAGGGGAAGCAACCAAACGATGCGCACTGCCGATTTCGGGCGCTTGTTTGCCCATAACCGTCGGTGTCAGGCACTGACGCCGACTGGGCGACGCTGATGAAAGGGCCTGATGGAAACAACCAAAGAATGCGCCTGGCCGATTCGGGACGCAACGGTGTGTGTGTGTTTGGACGTATGCGAGAATTATTCGCTTCGTTCGTGAGATGCATTTTATTTCACATCATCACAATGGTGGTACGTCATTTTATGCGCCATTTCTTTTTTTATTTCATCGTATTGACGTCTCGCGTCATATCATAGACAGGATTGCCATCCGTCGTACGCATACGTTGGTTCACACCGTAGGCCACATAATGAGCAACACCGTGGGCACAGACACTACGTCGCTCCAACTTTGTGCTGAATTAAAACTATGAGCTATATAATAGAAAACTGAGGCTAACAGCACAGAAGACGACAGCGAATTGTGCAGCAGCAACAAGTTTTCATAACTAGAAACGTTTACCCATTTTTTCATTGTTTCATCTCGCATTTAGAATTATAGCCTCAAAGCGTTGGAAAAAATAATCATCCACAGCCCTATGAGCAAGAGAAAGCTCAAACTAGAAAAAAAAAACGATAGAATTGGGCTCCAAACACATCAATGACAAATTTGACAGTTGTCAGGGACGTACACTGCACTTATGTTTGCTAACACCCAATAGAGTGTCATGACGAGTATGAAAATTCAGGCTACTGCGCGCATACAGAAACACAGCCTATCAGACATTACACAGAAGTTCGCCGCACAGCAGTAACGTTACTGCCTTCCACAGCAGCGCAAGCTCAATACTATTATCCACTAAAACAGCTCAATGCACTTTGAGATGACAAATCAGAGTGCGCCACAAAGATAGAAGCACGCGCCATCCTCGGCTATCAATTGTGGCCTCTGGCCAATCAGCCGCAACAGCGCGTTCCTCCGCTTACCTGCGTCATCTCGAGCGGCGCAGATAGACATAATAATGTTCGCAAGACTGCTACACCCCTATCGTAGAAATTTCTTCTTAAGTCGTCATCTGCGACGGCTGTTTAGGTTTTGTGAATCGACTTACGCTTACTATTGGCGGAAGTACTGAAGTTCGCACCTGTGCTACCCTTACATAGATGCATTTTTTCGACTACAGCCCTCGTCTTTCCAGCGGCGGGCATCGCAAGCTTGCTGATCTTACGAATAGTTTTAGCTTTGTGAATACGCTTTTTTCGTAAGATTTTTCTTACGCCAAAATTTGTTCGTAAGTTCGCTTAGTGAATTCCGCCCCAGTGTCCGTAATCACAAAAGGCTCTTACGCTAGAATTGTTCATAAGAGCAAGTTGCAGCCAATCCTTAAGCTGGGCATATTATTAGCGAATGCTGCCAGCCAATGACCAAGAGGACTTAGGAGCTAACAACTTTGTCAATTCGGCCCCAGTTCCTGAGCCGACTGGTCAGTTCGTCTATAGCTGTGGCGATCCACCAGCCGACACCAGGCGTGACAGGATGAGGGCAGTAAAGTTCAGTGTCTACAACAGATAAGTGAGCTGCTGGACATGCAAGCGGTTCTTCGCGGGAGCACTATCACTCGCACTCCCACTCACTTCCACTCACACTCACTGGCACTCACTTGGACTCGCACTCACCTCCACTCACACTCACTGGCACTCACTCGCACTCGCACTCACCTGCACTCACACTCACTGGCACTCACTCGCACTCACCTCCACTCACAGTCACACTCACTGGCACTCACTCGCACTCACCTCCACTCACACTCACAGGCACTCACTCACACTCGCACTCACCTGCACTCACACTCATGGGCACTCACTCGCACTCCCACTCACTTCCACTCACACTGGCACTCACTTGCACTCGCAATCACCTCCACTCACACTCACTGGCACTCACTCGCACTCACTTCCACTCACACTCACTGGCACTCACTCGCACTCACCCCACTCACTGGCACTCACACTCGCACTCACCTGCACTCACACTCATGGGCACTCACACCCACTCACTTCCACTAACACTCACTGGCACTCACTCGCACTCGCACTCACCACTTCACTCACACTCACTGGCACTCACACGCACTCGCACTCACACTGGCACTCACTCACTCGCACTCACCTGCACTCACACTCACTGGCACTCACTCGCACTCGCACTCACCTGCACTCACACTCACTGGCACTCACTCGCACTCGCACTCACCTGCACTCACACTGCACTCACTCGCACTCACCCACTCACCTGCACTCACTCACACTCCACTCACACACACTCACAGCACTCACTCGCACTCACTCACCACTCGCACGCACCTGCACTCACACTCACTGGCACTCACTCGCACTCACTGGCACTCACTCGCACTCACCTGGCACTCACTTGCACTCGCACTCACTTCTCACTCACACTCACTCGCACTCACCTCGCACTCACACTCCACTCACCTCACTGACACTCACTCGCACTCGCACTCTCCTTCACTCACACTCACTCACTCGCACTCCACTTGCACTCACACTGGCACTCACTCCACTCGCACTCACTTCACACTCACAGCACTCGCACTCACACTCATGGGCACTCACTCGCACTCACCTCCACTCACACTCACTCACTTCGCACTCACTTCACTCCACTCACTGGCACTCACTTGCACTCGCACTCACCTCCACTCACACTCACTGGCACTCACTCGCACTCACTTCCACTCACACTCACTGGCACTCACTCGCACTCGCACTCACCTTCACTCACACTCATGGGCACTCACTCGCACTCGCACTCACCTGCACTCACACTCATGGGCACTCACTCGCACTCGCACTCACTTCCACTCACACTCACTGGCACTCACTCGCACTCGCACTCACCTTCACTCACACTCATGGGCACTCACTCGCACTCGCACTCACTTCCACTCACACTCACTGGCACTCACTCGCACTCGCACTCACCTGCACTCACACTCACTGGCACTCACTCGCACTCACCTCCACTCACACTCACAGGCACTCGCTCACACTCGCACTCACCTGCACTCACACTCATGGGCACTCACTCGCACTTGCACTCACTTCCACTCACACTCACTGGCACTCACTCGCGCTCGCACTCGCACTCACGCCTTTGAAATGAGTGCGAGTGAGTGAGTGCAGTCATGAGTGAGTGCGCCGACCTATGAGTCAATGATGACGACAAAGAAATATGACGAGCAATTACGTGTATACAATTAAGTGTTTACAAGAATACACTTAACAGCCGTTCACTAAAATAAAGTTCAAAGAAAACAAAGTTCAAAAAGAAACCAACGATGTCATACGCGTGGCCGGGCAGCAGCAGCAAGTCCATAAACCATGAAGTCGGCGCGCAGAGCTTTCCCGAAGAACGATGGCGGGCCGATCTTGTTGAGGTGGATACGATTGCTGGGCTGGGTTTCCCGGGAGTCTAGATCGGACGTCTTCTCTCAAGCAGGTTGAGCTAACTTGAGGCGAACTACCGTGAGCTTCTTTGCAGACGATGGTTTGTCGTCTCGTACGTCAACTTGTTCCTCGGAGTTCCGACATTGCCAGGCGGCCCAGGTGATACTGGACGGCACTAGCCCCTCGACTGCTTCTCAGCCGATTACAGGCACAACTTCTAGACTGCTTAGCAGGGCTTAAAACCTGCGCTTAAATAGCCTCTCTTTTTCCTAGTTCCCTATGTCGGGGAACTGTAGGTATGCAGAGCTCACCTAATTATTTTATGACTCCTCCCAAGAGTCTTGACCGCACCCCTTTCAATCAGGGCCGAGGGAACGGTAGATTCCCCTCACGCTGTCCGAGGTCGCGCCCCCGCACTGCACCACACGGACGCACACGCACATACCTGGGTCCGTTAATCGGCGTGTCACTATCTCGAAATTATATGCCTATATGCCGCACCGTGGGACCACGACGTTTTTGACGCCCTTTAATCGGCGTGTCGCTATCTCGAAACTATGCCGCTCCGTGACAATCTGCCTAGCAGAGCGGATGGGACGTCACTCCCTCCCCTCTCGCTTCTGCTCTCCCGGCGCGCACCTGCTCGCTTGCTCGCAACAGCTGCGCGCGCGCGCTCGTTACATGCTCTGACGTCAGCACCGGAGAGGGCGCGTAAGGTGCGCCTCATGCGCCGCTCGCTAGGGGGCTACTCCCCACCAGGCGGCGCGTGCTGCGCTTCCTCCTCACCCTCCTTCGCTCCTCGCCCGCATATCGTGCCAGGGGAAAGACGTATCGCTCGCTTGCTCCTCCGAGTTCGGTTGGTGCGTTGCATTCGCCATGGAGGTGGTCGACGAGGAAGCCGCCGGGACAAGCACAGCCTACCCACAACTAGAAGAAGACCTACAAACGATGGTTTTCTGTGTCTGTGTCGTTCTTTCAAAACATACGCACACAAAGTTAAGCTAAAGAACACCAACGCTGAGGTGCGAGTGCGACTAAGAGACACCTAAGTCAAAGATTAGGACCGCCTACTGTTTTTAAATCTCTTGACTTGGTTCAGAACAACGCAGCTCTATTCTTATGAATCTCAGTCGCACGCCAGGCATAAGCGCTATAAAAATTACAGAAGAACTCATCTCACGATGACTGTCGACGGCAGTGTGGTTAGCATTCAAGCAATGTAGCGACACAACGTATTTCTGAAGTAACGTTTAGTTAAATTCTGCAGGGGTCATTCTGAGACTTTCGTTGCTTTGGCTATATATATGAGACCTTCTCTAGTATCATCCCATTTTGCTATGACAATCGCTTGCCTAGGTCGCCCATGAGCAGGGCGGCTTGACGAGGGCTGTATACGGCAATGACGCAGTGACGACGATGGAATGACGTCGATGAAACGACATAGGCGATATGACGACAATGAGATGACGATTAAGGAATGATGACGATGGTATATACATCGACAACAGCCTGCTTACGACGGCATGAGGACAATGGGATGATGACGAGTGTATGACGACGGTGGCGTGACAATGAGGGTACGACGACAACCGAACGATGAAGCCGGAATGACGACAATGACATGACGGCACGACGACGACGGTAGGACAATGGATGCATGGCAGCGAATGTCTGACGATGACCCAATCACGATGGTGCCATAATAACGGTGGCATAACCACAATTGAATGACGACAGCATGATTACAGTAGCATGACGAAGACGGAATGGCGTCGATAAAACTACGATCGAAGGTGGTATGACGACAACGGCATCACGAGAATAGGGTGATGCTACTGAAGTGACGACGATGGTAAAACGACAGCGTGATGACGAAGACATAACGACAATGGTATGACGACGACTGCGTGACAACGTTGGCGTGACCACGACGGCATCACGAGAGTTGGATGACGAAGTTAGAATGACGGCGATGGAAGGACTGCGACGGCATCACGACCACAAGCACATACCTAGCGGCCCAACCTGTATGGTAGAGATGCAACAGGGGTCACTGGTTAGGCAGATGATGTTATATATATATATATATATATATATATATACCAGGCGCGTAGCCAGGGGGGGGGGCTGATGGGGCTTCAGCCCCCCCCCCCCCGAAATTTATTCGTGCTGGCATGCACCGCCGACCAAAACTACCACCGACGCCAGCAATCATGCTGGATTTTGTCTACAATGTCCTTTTCACGCTCGAAAACACATTTCGGCACGAACATTGCGAACTCGGGCTGGATTTCGTGACAACGCCCTTGCACCTGGAGTCACGTAACGCAAGGAGCCCCATCCGAGCACAAACTTTCAACGGCTTTTCGATAGTGAGCGGGCGCGTTGCGGCATCTCGCAGCGGCCGCGGAATAAACGGAGCGCATGGATTTCAATTACGAAACTTTATGGGTATAAAGTTCTCATAAACTTTTGACGCGAAAGGTGCGCTGACATTTCCAAAGCCATGCTTTAAAATATTTTCAATTCTAGAACTTTATGGGGTTAATGTTGTTATAAACTTGGGCCAACATGCGCGCACTGGAACGCTCGTGTCCAAGCCGTTCCATAAATAGAAGCGCGCGCTCGCAATCTCCCACACACACGAAAATACTAAATATCACCATGACTGTCAGCTAGCAGCTGATAGTTTTCTCCAAACATTTTCAGGAAGCGTGCCCAATGTGATTGATCAGCTGGACCAGGGCAGGCAATGCAAAATATGAGAAAACAGAAGAAAGTGAACGGCCGATTATTGAGGATGTTTTTTTTTTTTTTTGCCGGCGACAAGGTCTGGCTCTCCGTGGCAACAGGGACAGGGGCCCTATGGATTTAAGCAATGCCCCTGATGAAAATACAGGCATTTTCAGAGTGCTTCTGCGCATGCGAGCTGATTGTGGAGATACATATCTGAAGAACCATTTGGAAAGTTGCCCCAGTATTGCCTCGTATTTAAGCCCAGACCCACAAAACCAAATTATAGAAATTTGTGGTGACATTATCAAAGAAAGCTTAGATTCAAAAGCAGGCTGCTTCTCCATACTTCCGGACAAAACGACGGACATCGCTGGAATCGAACAGCCTACTGTTTCTGCAAGGTACCTAAACAAGTATGCCAACGACATCAAGGGAGTGTTTTAGGTTTTAGCACCGGAATAGATGCCCATCTCTCACTGCGACAGCAGGTTTTATGTAAATGTGTAAATACTGCTGCAGCTTCTAGTCACCCTTCCAGTGACCACTGCCAGCGCAGAGAGAATATTTTTTGCAAGAGTTTACTAAAAAACTACTTGCGCTCTACAATGTCTGCGGAACCCATGGTTAGGCTGGCGCTTCTATACACCCACAGAGACGTCGGCATCAGCGTGTCCGAAGTCATTGACCGCTTCGCTCAACTTTCCCGCCGAGAGAAGTTTGTCCTTTAGATAGCGAAGCAGCAAAAATCAGTGCAAGTAAAAAGCACTGTTCCTTTAGGTCCATAAGTTCTTAATTATGAAAACGTACGACCGTTCATTAGCTTTTAAAACCGCAGAAATCTTCGCCGTTTATTCTAGCAGTTAGCATCATGATCACAATTATCAGGCGAATAGAAAAATTACGAGGATACCAATAACCAATTTTGACCGACCTTGCTCATTGAAAGCCCGGCCCACGCGGCGTTCGTCAAAAACACACTCGGATATTGGGTATAGTTCAACTCACCGCATTATCTGTGGCCTTCGTTTGTCCTCTTCTTTCCATTTCAGCTACCTGCTTTTATTTCTTTTTTGAAACGAAGGAATACCCTCCTTTAATTTTGGGTGCAGAATAATTGTTGGCGTTGTGCAGGCAGTTAAATTACACATTTTCGTACTGATTTATGCATTATTCCTCTATTATTCTACCCACATGGCGCTGTCGCGACCGCTGCATGGCCCAAGTACATATCACGATTTCTGCGATCATAGTTATGTTCTTGCCTAGATCATCTGTCTTTCTGTGCGCAAAGTTTACTATCTGTGACTGAGCAACATGTTTATTTGTCTTATTTGACGCATTATATACACTGACGTTTGCTTAAATACGTAGATTTATTGGAGACTCGGACGTATTCTTAAATATCTTATTGCGAGGTTTTGTGTATACAAGCAGTGAACCTAGTTTCTAGCGACTCTTTTTTTTGCCCTTTAGCGAGTTGTATCTTCGCATTTCTATATTCCATTCTATCTTCGCATTTCTAATATATATTTTGCAGAACTCCCACTTTTTATTTGTACTTACTGCTGCGAGTATTATCTCGGTGTAATTACAATACACGACGAATTACAGCTGCTCCTGCGCAATCGATCGCAACGAGGAATAGCATCATTGAGGTTTCTTCCTGGCCGTTGCATATGTAGAAAAATGTAAAGAAGGTTCTTGAATGACAAAGATTCATCAAAATATTTGTCCTCAACTTATTCATTTCATGGCCTTTACGTTTTTCATATAAGCTGCATGCACTGCTTTGCTGGTTTCGAACTGATATTGACCCGTTTCGCGGCAATCCCGTGGGCGTTGCCATATTTGATCACGTGGTGACGCGTCCATTGCTTGCCTCAACTGCCTCCGTTGCCTCCTTGTTTACAATGGAAGTGTATGACGACGGCGCGGCTTAGAAAACCTCTGTTTTTGGAGATATCGTAGACGGTGACTAGGTGGACGACACGAAGCTTTGATCACCTGCAGCTTTAGAGAACACGCAAAAGCGCTTTCGGAGCTGATTAAGCTATGTCTAAACGGCGCAAGCAGTGTATATGGTGCTTCTTCTAAAAGCGGGGCTAAATATGCATTACATTGCTTTGCGATTATGAATTCAGTCAGGATTAGTGTGTTTTGCTCTTTGCTCTTTATTCGGCAAATATTTTGAAGCAGTGGCTTGTCAGTTTCTGACTCAGTGAAGTTCCTAGGTGCGGCCACTATCTGATTATTTTCTGCCTAATCGCTCGCGGGTGTGCTCAGTTCCGAATCCGATAGATTTGTTCTTGCTGCGCACAAGGCTTGAAACGTAGCTGTTTTGTACATTGTAATACCTTGTAGCAAATATATATTACAGCTAGTAACTTGCTTACTCTTGTGGACCGTCACGAAACACTCAGCTTCCCCCATTGGTGCGCCATAGGTGTAGTCCGTCATTTATTGTGTGTATACAGTGCGCATATATTCAAGTGTGCGTCCATTCACTTATTCTTGATACTTCGGCGATAGGGTGGGCGTAAGTTTTCCTGCCATTTGGACAGATGTGTGATAACGTGCGCGAAACCTACTATGACAGGAAGCGGCGCTACTCCCTTTGTCATTGTTTAACGAGTGATACTCACTCTTGCCGACGTTCTGGGGATGAAGCCCTTTCTTTGAAGGTTAGCGATACAAGGCGGGCGGATGAGCAAATTTCTGTATCCTCGAGGAAAGCCGTGCATCACGAAGTGCCGGTAACACGTTCGGACAGTTGCAGCAGCTGTCCGCGAACTTCGCCACACAGATTCATTCTATTCCTTAACATGCCAGTCACTATTTTTGCAGCCAACTACTGCACACGTCTTTCACATTACATTATTCAATCTAGCATGATTGGAGCACAGTGTGTTAGCGAAAACTCAGTTGCATTTCCGACAGCTGATCGCACAGAAGCAAGGTAGAAGCGGTAATGGTTTCGTATTCGTGCGCGGTCGCTGAGGAGAGGTATGGCGTGCCGCCGTGAGCGCCATCTCGTTTCTGCAAAACAAACTGCTCCGCGAAAAGGGTCAATAGTTCTAAAGTTCATGTGATGTTTTCTTTACTTATTAATTAGACAAAAAAAAAACACATGGAAGCATTGATATAAGTTATTTCTGCCACAATTTTCGGGGCATAGGAATATTTTTTTATGAAAACATACATATTTTAATGGACAGTGCATAGCGTTCAATAATTCGTTTGCAGCATCTAATATACAATGAAATTGGCAATGCAGTTATTATTCATGCATTTGATCCCACGACAAATTCTATAAGGAGGAGGCCGCGCTGCAACCTGAGCCCCCCCCCCCCCCCCCCGCCCCCCGAACAAAATTTCTGGCTACGCCACTGATACATACACATATATGCAGGCTCAAAAGGCCCTAAGAAATAAGTATGCAAAGAATGCTAATGGCATTAAAATACAGAGACAAAGCTTTTCGTTCCTAGGTGCCCGTTGCCATTGGCTGGCCGCCTTCGCTAATATGTCCAGAAACAGGATTGGCTGAAATTTGCTCTTACCTACAATTCTAGGGCGAGAGCTTCTTTTTCTGAATACGGGCCCAGTTTATTATCGCCGTATCTGACAATTCTCAAGCAGCCTTATCACCTGTGTTATTGGTCGGTTTACCAACATACTTCCTCACGCAGCGGGCTCAACGTCACGCTGTGTTAGTATTCTGCTGCCGAATCAATTATCAACACGGTGTTGAACATTCTTCGGCACAAATAACTTTTTATTCATACGTTGCTTATGTACCTAACAACTGCTGGGACTGCCTTCCTGATAACAGAATGTTTATAGTAGACTAATATATTTTCGTTCGCCTTTTTGTACCGTTGTATTGAGACACTCGTGCATGATTGCATAGGGGAATACGTTTATTTTAATGCGAAGCTTTTTTTGCCTCTTCCCTCCACTTGGCGAGTGCTCCACAATGTATCACGAAGAGCCATGCCTCCAACCGTCTTCATTGGCCGAGTAGTAGTGACGGTTGGCTGCTGGGCTTAATTCAACGCAGCACCACCAGAGCCTTTGCTCTGGTACCACTTCTAAAGCGAAGCTCTCTTTGCTTCTCCCTGCCCTACGCACACACGCTTTGAGGCTGCTGTTTTGCACGATTTACCGGTCCCGGATACAGTGCAAACCGAGGAGACCCGGTGATACCAGGGACACCGAGTGCAGATAGAAGGTCCAACACATGTAAAATGGAGCCGAAGCATGTGCTGTGTGCGAATAGTATACAGAAGCGCGGAAGAAGCGTCGAGCCAAGCAGGCATGTCTTCGATACGCAGAGAAGCGGGGTTTACAACGCGAGCGCATACTGGCTTGCAAACGCGAAGTGGAGCAGCGTCGCGTGGCGGCGATGAGCTCCACCGGGGAGAGCAGGGAACATTTTCATCGAAAAACGCGAAGCGGAACCGAGTCGGTACGCAGTGAAGAATGGCTTAGAACGCGAGTGCACACTTGTCCGTAAACGCGAAGCCGGGCGGCGTAGTTGATGGGACAGCAGCGGAACCGGACCACGTAGTCTTTTATTGCGATAGCACTTATATTTCTTTTTCTTTTATTTCTTTTTCAACGGGTGCGAACAAGTATTTTGAGAAATTATTCACGCAGGACGAGTTCGGTTCGGTTTGCAGTGTGTGCGATAGGCCCTGGTTTCTGTAGGACGAGTCTAGGGTGTCGGAGCGCCACAGTTTATGTTGAGCCAGGTGGTTGTCGGTGGTGTTATCCCCTGATACAATATTGTGGCTCATACCCACTATGGGGGATTGGCCATGACCCAGCTGGATAAGGTTTAATGAATGTTTAAATTAAATCTCACTTGGAAATTTGCGAAAACTGATAAATTCAATGTGATAGATGCAAGGAAATGAATGACGTATAGCCTGAATCGAAATTTTTAAAAATATTAATGGGAGCAGGTTTAACTGGGAAATCACTTGTAATCAATAATAAATTCCTGAACGGTGGCGCAAACCTTCCTGTGACTGTACCCGAGAGTTCAGGCTCTAAATGAGAGGATAACAGGAATTGTCACATCCGGGCCAATTTTGTGAAAAGAAATTTCGAAGATTCTTTTTCACAGTATATATATATATATATATATATATATATATATATATATATA
This sequence comes from Dermacentor silvarum, assembly GCF_013339745.2. Taxonomy (NCBI): domain Eukaryota; kingdom Metazoa; phylum Arthropoda; class Arachnida; order Ixodida; family Ixodidae; genus Dermacentor; species Dermacentor silvarum. The sequence continues at coordinate 128,725,808 of NC_051154.1, read as the reverse complement.
TAGTAAAGCAGCGGATGGACAAAAATTCACGCAGAAACTTCTCTGGTATAGTTGCCTGAGTATGCGTAAGCATTGTGCCACTTGCTCATCTCCACGCAGTCCGGTGTCATTATCAGGGTTATGACACTTGATCCGGCCAGTACAAACGCCAGCGCTGTGGCGACACGAACTGGTGCGAACGGCAGCGCAAGGTGCATTGATAATGCAAGCAAAGTACTGCAGGTGGCGGTGCCAGGTGTGCTGATGTAAAGTCCCTATATAAGAAAAGTACCGCCATCCTTTGATCAACGCCGCTTCTCTCTCTCCTGTATCTCCGATTGGACGATGATAGCGCGCGCTTTCACTTCTTCTTTATATATATATATATATATATATATATATATATATATTTGCCATGTTGAAAGTCCTCTGCGCAGCCGCAGACGCCGGCGGCGGTGCGCTCCTGGCCTGAAAGCTTCAACGTGGACTTTCTAGGTGCGCCACCGTCGACTTACTTTCGCAAGCAAAAAGTAAAGAAAAAAACAAGCGCTTTAGGAGAGGAGACGGCGGAGGAAAGAGTAGATGGCGGTACTTTTCCTATATAGGGACTTTATGCTGATGACGTCCCGATCATCAAAGCCGTTAACGCTCTTTAGCGCCTTGTCCATCCGTGTCGAACCATTATGAACAGTGATCAAATGACTCCGGCGGTGGCACGGACCGATCAAACGTACTCTGGCACGGCCACATGGACCGTATCTTGAAATCGATCTACGAAGCTGACAGAGAGCTAGTGCCGACTAGAGGTACAAGGTAGATATTGAGAAAAAAAAAAGATTAATGAAATGTATACAAAAATGCTAGATAAAAAAAACATGTATAGCATACCTGATTAAATCACGCAGGCAAGGTGACTATTTGTCACCGCCCCGTTTCAAAGGGGAGGCCATTAAATCATCATCATCATCATCAGCGTAAAAATGTAGTGGCGCGCAGAGGCGAAGGTGGAGAAAAAAGAAAGCTGCAGTTGCCGGGAAGCCTGACAAGCATTCAGGGATCTTTGAATGCTATCGCGTTTCACTCTTAAAGGCGAAGGTTAAGCGTCCTTCAAGTTTTTTTCAACTCTACGCTCCTTTCAGTTTCTACGTTATATTTCTTTTCTTTTAATTTTTGCTGGTCCTGCAAGATTGCTTCTGCTGACCGCTGAAATTGTTGCATCGCATTCCTCTGGTTTCGCTGGCGCTGTAAACGCGGCGAAACTGATGTTTTTAATTTTTTTTAAATCTATCGCTTTCTCGGCCCGCAGCAGCCGCAGCATTATCTGCCGTCCCCGATGGCGTCGCTTCGAGCGGGCTGCGCATATGCGCACACAGTGCGCGGCGCGCCTCTCCTCCTCCTCCTCCTCCTCCTCCGAGAAACGTGTAACGGCATCGACGTCGTCTGTGGCAGCCTAATTCTTTCCAGACGTGTATAAACGCCGCCTTCCCTGTCCGCGCCGTGTATCGCCTGCGCGGCCAACGAACGATCTCACGCCAACAGCGCGGCTCGCGGTAATGGAGCGGCCGTCCTGACGGCTACGCGGAACAGCGTTTCTGGGCTGCGCCCGTGAGCGCGTGCAGCCAGACCCCCCTCTTGGTTCCTTTTTTATTTTATTTTATTTTTATTTTTGTTTGTGTTTTCTTTCCTTTAACGTTATTTTAAAACTAAGTCGGGGCTGACTAAGTTGTACACAAAGCCTGAAGCTCTCGCGTAGGTCTGCCTTGTTTGTGAATCTGGGTTATGGCGGGCCTTTGTTGTATCGCTTTGGTATCAAGAAGACTCCGGCCACTTTTCCGCACGCGCTCGCCTCCGTTCGCGCACATGCAAGCGGCGCAACAATGCGCTTCGTTGCATTGCTCGACACACTGAGGATACGTTCAAGGTTAGCAGAGAAAGATGCCGCGTGGTTGAGGGGGATTGCAGTTAAGACCAGTTACGAATCTCGCCCGGGCGGTGCCCGAGCAAGTTGGTCGCTTTCACGTTGCCATCCTCGTCTCACCAGTGTGCCATTCTTTCACTGGTTCAGTAAGCACGCTCTCATATTCGCAAGACGTACTTAACTCGCAGGCGAGTTTAGGGGGAAACAGGGACCATTGAGGTAGGCAACGCGAGAATCTGTTTTATGTTTTCGTGCATTGTAACCAAGAAGAGTTTCCCTTGTGAAGTACCCGTTGACTTGCTGCGTCCATTCTTCGTCGGATTTCGCTAAAGGTCAAGTCCCCCTGACTGGGTATAGTTAGCACCATCGTTCTGACAAGCAGCGCTAACTCTTTTCAGAAGGGTTCGGGTTTAGTCTCCATAAAGCCCTGCGCTCACTGTCCTAGTGATAAAGACAACGAAACGATTAACGAATCATGGTAGCAGATCTGTTAGCGTGATCACTGGACCGTGCTAAATAATCACCCTACTGCGTTGTTCCCTGGCCTCACATGTACCTTTCATATATGTAAAACCATTTATATTCATTCAAAGGAGAGCAGTCAGTTTCATTAGAGAATTGTGCGTTTACACGGTACACAATGCCGCTGTTCTGCAGCCTACACATATTGGCTTTTAATTTATTCCTTAATTCGGACCATGTGTGTCTATGTTAGTTTAGTAATAACATGTGGGAAAGACCGAGACAAAAGTTGTCAGTGTTTCCAGTACCAGTAAATCAATCAATAAATGAACTAATCAATCAATCAATCAATCAATCAATCAATCAATCAATCAATCAATCAATCAATCGCCGCCGCATCATAAATATACTTGGCCTCTGCAGTATATTAATGTTAATTGGATAAACTCAATTAGGGTTTCTGTGATGTGTTCTATTTTAGGCATCCACTCTACGCATTTTCGCACAAGTTTGTTCTGCACTGCTTTGTATGTTTTTACTGAGGAGCTGCATGCTATCTGGTCTGTTTATTCTGTTGTTAGTAGAAATTAGCTTGCCTTATGTTCAGTGCGCGTATGCGCATTCAGTGCTGCTGTTCTTGTTCGCTTTGTTTAAATTGCGATCCGAACTAGCTTTGGCCTATAGGGAACCAAATGGATTTTGCGCATGATATTGTTTATACATAATGATACAAGATATTGCACGTGATAATGTGTATGCTTTATATGACTATTCTTGAAAAAAAAATCGAGCCCCTCGGATCCCCTTATTCTTAGCGCTCATTGCATATCGAGGTCCTCGAATTTCGCAGTCCTAATGCTATGAGGTGGCATACATTGGCCAGGTGACTGACCCTAAGCTCACGTACTATACGTGAAGCCTGCGGTTAAAATGATGCTCCTCATCCGCCGCCTTGCCCGTGAGCGCCGTGAGCGCTCCCAAAACCAATCTTGTACAAATACACAAATACCCAAGATGGGAGTATGACCGCCGGGGTAGCTTAAGAGCACCGCACTCGTAATTCGGAACGTGTGGGTTCGGTTGCCACATGCGGCAAGATATCTTTTCATCCACTTTAATTTCGCTTTACCTTATTATTTATACATTTCAATTAAACATAACAATTAATTCCCCCTATGCTTTCTGTGGCTTCGTTGACTGTTTCTTCACATGGTTGTGACTAACAAAGAATCGCCACCCCTAGGATCCCCGTATTCTTCACGTTGATTCTGGCAACACTTCGATTTAACAGCGCAAAGCTTTCCATGTGAAATTATTTTGGCTTTTATTGTAATCATTCTGTGAATTCCCACCACAGATATTTCACTTAAATGACGATGCGTACGTCTCGAATGTAGTGATATGAATTGTATCGGAGGCACAAGGATTCTGTTGCTGCTGGGCTGCTAAACGGCTAAACATTGTTGTTCCATCTCAGCTGCCGAGCAGCTGCTTTCTCTCGATCGGTTTCGGTTGCTCGTTGCAGGAGTTACGTTCCGGGCACCGAGCCGAATTCATAGAGGTTTTTGTTCGTAAGTGGTGTTTGCCACTGGCTCACCGCATTCGCTAATGATATGTCCAGCATCAAGATTGGCTGCACTTTGCTCTTACGAACAATTCTCAGCCAAGCATGATGTTGCACATGTTAGAATTTATTAGCAAAAGCGGCTGCAGTCAATGGCTAACAGCACTTACGAACCAAAAGCTTTGTGAATTCGGCCCCCGCATGGTGACTCGCTGTTGTCGTCTAGCTTCAGCTGGTGGCACCTTGTTGTGCAGCTCCATGTTGCGCCCATCACAGAACTTCGAGCAATCACTTTAGAGTGTCCGTCAGTGCCCTTGATAAACCCGGTATTGGTGTCGGGCTTCCGTCCTCTCTTATGTTGACTTATTCAATGTGTCGTATCCACTTTCATGGTTGTGGTTTACGTTGGCCATTGGTTCATAATTTCTGTCGTCGTACTTTGTTTTCGTGTTCTTCCTTTGAACCTACACAAGGCATGGTAACTTCTTCTATAGCAGGCCTTGTAGAGTGCATGCATGGCGATTTCTATTTGCTATATTGCAGGGACAGTTCTTGCGAAATAATCCAAACATCCAAAAAATAATTTGGTCAGTGATCTGCCCAATATTATGTAGGATTTGTGTTCTTTTTTTTTTCTTTCAGTCACCGTGTTTATGTGGTTTCATCATTGCACGATGGCATTGCTTCTTTACTTCTTTTTTTACTGAGCGTGTGAACTAAGTTTCACGTTAACGACGTTGACTTTCCAGTGCGGGGGACCACTGTCAGTGAATTGCTGCAAAATGTTGTACATCTGTTACTGCATCAGTTTTCCGTCCACGTTAGGTAGGTGTTCTCGAATATGCGGCGCTTGTAAGTCCGTTTGTTGCTTTTGTCTTCAGCGATTTGAACATTAAAGTTCTGTAAACTATAGTCCACAATACAAAGCAACGTTCCGTTGATTTAATGTAATCATTTCACTGCATTAACGTACTGCGTGCGTTTTCATTCCACTCTCGCGCGCTTATTTCGACATGTTAACGAAACCGAGTTTCGTGGCTTCCCTGGCTGCATGCCACTACATGGGGCAAGAAGGATAAGAATGGGAAGGTTGTAGTGATTTGTTTCCCACTGTCCGTCCGTCCGTCCGTCCGTCCGTCCGTCGTCGTCTCGTCTGTCCGTCCTGTCCGTCGTCCGTCCGTCCGTCCGTCCGTCGTCGTCCGTCCGTCGTCCGTCCGTCCGTCCGTCCGTCCGTCGTCCGTCCGTCCGTCCGTCCGTCCGTCCGTCGTCCGTCCGTCCGTCCGTCCGTCCGTCCGTCCGTCCGTCCGTCCGTCCGTCCGTCCGTCCGTCCGTCCGTCAGTCCGTCCGTCCGTCCGTCCGTCCGTCCGTCCGTCCGTCCGTCCGTCCGTCCGTCCGTCCGTTCTCCGTCCGTCCGTCCATCCGTCCGTCCGTCCGTCCGTCCGTCCGTCCGTCCGTCCGTCCGTCACGTCCGTCCGTCCGTCCGTCCGTCCGTCCGTTCCGTCCCGTCCCGTCCGTCCGTCTCGTCTGTCTGTCTGTCTGTCTTCTGTCTGTCTGTCTGTCTGTCTGTCTGTCTGTCTGTCTGTCTGTCTGTCTGTCTGTATGTCTGTCTGCTGTCTGTCTGTCTGTCTGTCTGTCTGTCTGTCTGTCTGTCTGTCTGTCGTCTGTCTGTCTGTCTGTCTGTCTGTCTGTCTGTCTGTCTGTCTGTCTGTCTGTCTGTCTGTCCTGTCTGTCTGTCTGTTGTCTGTCTGCTGTCTGTCTGTCTGTCTGTCGTCTGTCTGTCTGTCTGTCGTCTGTCTGTCTGCTCTGTCTGTCTGTCTGTCTGTCTGTCTGTCTGTCTGTCTGTCTGTCGTCTGTCTGTCTGTCTTGTCTGTCCTGTCTGTCTGTCTTGTCTGTCTGTCTGTCTGTCTGTCTGTCTGTCTGTCTGTCTGTCTCTGTCTGTCCTGTCTGTCCTGTCTGTCCTGGTCTGTCCTGTCTGTCTGTCTGTCTGCTCTGTCTGTCTGTCTGTCTGTCTGTCTGTCTGTCTGTCTTCTGTCTGTCTGTCATGTCTGTCTGTCTGTCCTGTCTGTCTGTCTGTCTGTCTGTCTGTCCTGTCTGTTAGTCTGTCTGTCTGTCTGTCTGGTCTGTCTTCTGTCTGTCTGTCTGTCTGTCTGTCTGTCTGACCGGACGGACGGACGGACGGACGGACGGACGGACGGACGGACGGACGGACGGACGGACGGACGGACGGACTGGTGAAAAGACATCGAATCAGGAATGATTATTTTTCTTTTGTGTTGTTTAATCTGCATAATCAGTGTGTACACGTTATATCAGATGGGGAGCTATTGCCGTTTTCGTGACGTCGCGTGACAGACAGGCGAAGTTGGGAGCGGCCCGAAAATGTTTTGACCAATCGTGGAGGCTGATTGCAGAAATTGGAATCAAAACAGTTTGGAATAATTTTACGTTATAGCGCCCCATAAGAGTGCTAGTAGAACCTTGTAGTAGATCTTGCTTGGTCTGTTATTTGGTTCACTTTCGCGAAAAAAAAAAACACACACACACACACACACACGCTGTCGCGATGCCTATTACGAGTAAGAAAAGCAGCAAAATTATTTCCTTGGGGGCCCCCGTCGCACGGAACCGCCCGCTTTTTGACGAATGTATAAACATAAACATAAGAAATTGGTAACCAGGGGACGTATAACGTAAAATTATTCAGTTGTGATTATATTTCAATCTCCTGAGGTCAAATTTATGTTACCGCCGACGCAAGCTTCGGGCGGTGATCCGCAGCGTTGTTTGAACAGACTAACGATGCGCTCTCCTTGCTTATAGGAGATCACTTTCGTTTGTTTTGAAAGCAAATAGCATTGCCTACCCTGACAGGATTTTCCTATCTTATTGGCTGACAAGAGGCGAGGAGCGCGCAGAAGTGGAGAGGGTTTTGGTGGGTTCAAGTTTGCGCATTGAAAGTAGGTAATTGGAGGAGGAGGGCGGTGCTGGCGCCTGCGTTTGGTCCGCTTCCCTTTGCTTAGCTTGTGGTGGCTGGTCAAAAATCGCGGTGACGTGCAACGGAGGTGTAAAGATGCCGCTAAAACGGATCCTCAGCGTAGAAGAGTTAACAGAGTGATGTCGTATAAGTACCGAAAGGGGCTCGACAACGTTATATTGCCACGCAAACTTTTGTATTATATGCAGAGAGAGAGAGAGAGAGAAACAACTTTATTAAAGTGAAAATGAAAATAAATTTCACTGAAGGATGGTGGTCAGGCGGGGCCTGGCCACCACCTCCTCGGCTCGTTGAATTAATGGCCCGGAGTTGCACGTCGAGGCTAGAGTCCCTGAGCACGTTGTCCCATGCTTCGGGTGAGGGAGTGGTCAGGAAAGCAGCCGGCGGTGGGTCCTCGCTGCAGTGTCAGAGTATGTGTGCATAGGTGGTGGTCGTGCCGCACTGAGAACAGTGTGGGCTAAAGAGGTCGGGGTATATGTGACTGTATATTTGAGGGCAACGAAATCCTTCTCCCCGGCAAGTCCTAGTAGCCAGTGCCAGAGCGGTCAGCGGGCAGCCATTTTTTATTCCTTTCAGCACGGGGCCCCCCAGCCTCTGCCTATTCCGAAAAAACTTCAGTTTTATTCGGCATAATAACGCATCTTTAATGCGTACAAGTCACTTTGATGTGGTGAGTTATCGCTGTTTTGTGACGTCGCGTGACAGAAAGGCGAAGTGGGCACCGCATGAAAAATTTTGTGCTATAACGGAGGGCTAATGGCAAAAAAGGCATAAAATTGTAAATTACTTTTTCTTTTTTTTTCGGCCGAATCATGCATAATCAGTGTGTACACGTCATATCAGATTGGGGGGGGGGGGGGGTGTTTCGCGGTTTCCGGGAGGTCGCGTGACAGACAGGCGAAGTGGGGGTGACCCAAACAATTTTTTACCGATCGTGGAGGGTTAGTCACAGAAAGGTAATAGAAACATATTGAAAACGTTTTACGCGTTTGCGACACAGGTTTATATCGTTCAACAAAAACTCGTCTGGAGTGAGAACTATATGTCTGCATGTAGTCTATTTTGCTATTTGGTAATAAACAACATTTAAGAAAAGTATAAGAGGCTTGTAGAAAAGTTTTCACTTAATCGTAATGAGGGTCCACTCTATAATCAATCATTAAGAGATCAATTACATGCACTGAAAGCGAGAAGAGAAAAAAAAACGCACTGACTGAAATCTCACAATGACAAAGTAGAGAAGAAGATGAAGAAAATTTGCGTTGTAAGCAGCAACAGGAAGTAATTAAGTACAGAAGACAAGAAGTTCTGGTGTTTCATGCGAACTGTATTGCATACGAAAGGCAACATTATACGTGGGGCTTGTCCGTGTATTGAGCTGTGGAGGCGTCATGAATCGCCATGCTTCTCTATATGAATTGGCTTAGAGAGGAGATGGGGAGATGCGCGGACCTCCCACACAGCATTTATGAAGACGTACCTGTAGTATTTATAACAAATTTTGAATCAGTACTGCTCTGGATCATTCAGTATAAATGACAAACCGCTGTCGTATATGAGAATTCTACACCCAAGAATGCGATTTCAGCATGCCGATTCATAATCATTCCACATTCTTAGTCCAAGCGTTCGAATCTGGCATGCTTATGAAACGAGAATCAGAAGACTGCGTTGAAAAAAAAAATGCGTTGAGGTTCGTGTATAACCACATTTATTTAAGTGTTGCTGTGGATGTCACTACGTCGGTCTGTACCTCGATCCTGCGTCAAGGAATCCAGATCGTCGGGATCACCTCGGCGTTATGTGCTGAGGAGGAAAGTTTATACTCCGGAGGTCTTTTGTTGCGAAAGTAAGCCGAGCCAAAAAACGAACTAATAAAAAGAAAACTTTGGCTTATCTGGATCTTGCCGCAACTGAACAACTCATGTCGTAAGAGCTATGAATCGAAATATCCGCTATCAGCCCTTCATAAGTAGGAGTGTCGCTTTAATTTTGGTACTGATCGTCTCGGAGGCAAACGAAAATATTGCAAGTAATTGAAAGGCATGTGTCGCACCAGGAAATAGTGCTCGAGTGCTTGCCGATTATGTAGCCTATCGTCCTCGCATCTGCGACTGTTACGGAGCGGAAGCGAGAATAGCGCAAGTTATAACGCTGTGACGTTATTCATACGTGCCCGAGGATTGAGCGATATGCCAGGTGCCTTTGCCGCGAGCGTACTGGGCGTGTGTGTGTTTGTGTGTGGCAAAGCCATGGAGGAAACGATGCAGGAGCTTCCTCGCTATCAGCGCAGAGCCTCTTGCGTGGGTCTATCGGGCGCACTTTGCCCGTGAATCTAATATTAGGGCTCCACACCTTACGACAAAATGCGTTTGCGAGTGCAACGGAAACGCGCGCAGACGTCTGCGCACCGGCACACAAAGCGAGTTAAGCGACCGTGCGCGCATGCAGCGTCTCTGTTTTTTCCTTGTGATTAGCCCATATCCGAGCACGCACCGCCGCTGCCGGCGTGGGGCTTGCCTTACCGCTGCCCGCTTCTCGCATCTGGGCGACTGGATTCTTGTCGTTTCCTAGCGGATGTAGAGACCGCAAGTGTCCCCGCATCTCGAAGCGCAGCCTCTGCACTTTCCTCCTGCAGTGCTCCGGCGAGTTCGATCACCGCTATTTTTGGACTTGTCGCTCTTAAGGTATATAGGGAAGCGACGGTCGGCGGCAAACGGTCATTTGGAGCGCACAAGTTCAGAGAAGCCGCACCCGGCAGAGAAGCAGTCGTCATCATGCTATTGCTCGTAAGTGTTCTCGCACTCCTGATGTGGTGGGACCGAAGCATTGTGTATACGCGCGCGAGGGAAAGGTCCACAAGGGCGCATAAAACGGCGAAAAGCGCCAATTTCTTCCAAATTTACATAATCCTAGTGCTGCTGTGTTAAAAAGTCAAGCTTGCTTTGTTTATGGGCGGTGAATCTTGCCTAAAGCGGCTGTCAATCACCTGAGTCGGTCACCGCACTTGCCCTCTTTTGCTTTATATAGGGAACCCGTTTCAGAAAAGTGCTTACGTAAGATACTTTACTTTTCTTTTGGTATTTTCGCGTGCTTGTGTTCTAGACTATAGCCTACGATCATACCCAAGATGCTGTGAATGTTTTTAATTTATTGTCGGTGCTCGGGTGAAATGATACTGCCCTTCCAAGGACGTGCTATTGTTAAACCTTGCACCAACTAATGATGTCACACGCTATACTGGTGCAATGTCTCATATACTTATTTATTTGCCTTGACACTTTTTCCGGGTTACGAACCTTGTTGCTGTGAGTGCTGTCTTGGGAAAACGAGAGCAATATCAATGGTGTGGTGTGGTGGGGATCGATGCACTGTTCGGCGAGTTGGTTCGACATTTAATGACTTCCATAGCAGAGAACGGGACAAGCTGAACACGGCCGTTGTCTACTATATTTGTTTGTACCGTCCTTTGTGTTTGTACTGTCCTTTGCGTGGGCTGCAGTCTCCACTAGCGCATAATTTACCTTTCTTTCCGCGCAGGCAATTCTTGTAACCATTCCTTCTTTTTCTTGAGGGGCTAAAGCGTTTATGTAAATAAGGTAAAGCTGTCAACATTGCTTGGTTTGATACAAAGAAGTTATAAAACACGAAGTATTTGCTATATACTTCCCTTTACGTTTTATTTTGGGATTAATTTAAACATAATAAACAAATTGTGTTGTCGACTTAATGATACGCGAGCAACGATATTGTTTTACGTCAGCTTTATCCTCGTAGAAGCATTCTCGTGCATTGAGAAACTTATGTCACCCTGGATTGAGATGACAGTATGAAATATGTAGGCTTGGTTCCATATACACGGTAAGGTGGGAAAAATATTGTTGTATCGCACTATAATTGGTAGCCGTGAAAATCTTGCCAAATAAAATTACACTGTATTCAAGTTCCCGGCAGAGTCCAGACAGCCTCTTGCGCGTGTCGTTCAGTGGCACGGCTGATGCCCTCTATTACGCTGCGCCGACTAGCTGCGTCTTTCGAGTCCGACCCCTGTCCTTCGGTAACTCGGCGTTGCGAACTTCCGACGCGGAGAGGAAAGGTCGGCGCTTCGAGGCGCTCCTTTCACGCAAGGTGCCACTTTCGAGTTCTAGACGTCGGCAGCAGCGCGGCGGCAAGCCACAACCGGGAAACCTCGCCGAGCGCATCGCACGTTGCAGACGGCGCGCAGTGGAGCGCGGTCAATTACGCTCGCGATGACGCAAAGGGGGGCGAACGGTCGAGCGAGGCCGAGATGGCGGGGCTCCTGGCCTTTGCACAATGACTGGGGTCATCGGCGGCGGCTGTCGACGCGCACTCGTCTGCGACCCGGGGGGCGCCGCTGCTCTCCTTCTTCCGAATGGCCTCCTTGTAAGCTTTCGCCGTTATGTACTAACTTTCCCTCTTTGTTTATGCTGTTTCTTTATTTTTTTTTTTTCTGTCGCGGTCTATCGTGGCGTGTTCAAACGGGGAGGCGGTCAGCTCGTCATGACTTTCCCCTTCGCGTCTGAAAGCCGGAACGGCCGCTTCCGTTTGTTCCGTAGGCCGTGGCCCTGCTCTGCACGCTGGCGCCGTCGGCCTTCGCAGGAACCATCCGCGGCGTGCGCGGCCTCGGAGATGCGGTGGGCGGTGGCGGGGCGGCCGTGCCGGCGGTCGCCTTCACGGCGCCCGTGGCTCAGGTGCGTTTCGAGGCCCGGCCAGAGGTGAAGGTCAAGCTGGTGCCCAAGCCCGTAATCGGATACGTGACCGAACCCGTGGCGTCGGTGCAGCATGGTTTCAAGCCCGTGCTGACCATCGCTGCCGGCGTGCCCGTCAGTCTCGTAGACGGCAGCATCGGTGGAGGTGTGGGCGGCTTCGGGTCTTCCATGGACTTTTTCTCTAGTTATGGCGCGTCGAACAGCTTGGACTACAAGTGGTAACTTCTGCCGGTGCCCCGCCGGACATGCCGAGCTGAGAAACAGTGCTGGTTCTGCTACCGGGCATATCTGCTCCCAGAAAGTAAGTGCAGAGATTTGCAAGGATGACTTATAGAGAAACTATTTTTGTTTAACCGGCTGGATTTCTCTCGCTGTTATTTCGTTCAAATTTAAATCGAGGTGTGCGGCTCGTCATCACAGCAAAATACATTTTGGGCAGCTTACTCTTCATTTCGCGAGAAGAAACCGATGTTAATTGTCAATATATAAACTGGCGTGATGGTCAGTTTGTAATGAAAACTAAAAAAAAACATGTCGTGTTGGTTTTATTTGTTTTGCAGCATTCAGTTGACTTCTTTTCCTACATTCCTTTAGTATGTATAAGCACTCGTAATGTTAACTAAAGCAAAAATGGAGCCATTTTTTTAGCACATATGTGCGAGTAACGTTTCTTATAAATCAGAATACTGCGCGTTTCGCTGAACAGTCTCAGAACAGTCACAGAACAACAGTCAAGCTAGTCGCAGTGCTGCTTAAGTGCAGATGCACAAGTGCGTGTTGTTATGAGCTCGTCAATGACATGCAAAAGCTGAAAATTAGGATGGCTCGTAGTTCCAAACTGGGTGCCTAATGTCCGGGAGCTGTGCACGAACGCATCATTCGAACACTTTAGGCGAATCCACATCGAGCGCTATGCACTGCCGTGTATCCGCGATTCCACGTATACCATCAGCGATTCAGTGTAGGCGAGGGGCAAGATTGCCCCAATCTCATCTTTCGGGTCCGCTTCCCGTAGGAAGCACTCTCGCGGACGCCTCACCGCGAGCGAGCTATACTTAACCGCCGAAGAGCGATCAAAAAAAACCATAACGCACATCTTGCGCGCGTATTTAAAGCTCAACGCACGCAAAGCGGGTCGAAGGAGAGCACGCGTTGCGCTTGCGTTCTTTGCTTCCTCGTGCAGTGCCTCGGCTCCAAAGGGTGTTGTTGTTCTTTGCAGGGGCTGCCCGGGGTCAAGGCAGATCGGGCGCCCTGGCGTCACGATCGAACCGTCGTGTATATTTTGTACATAGGCCTATATATACGCGCCAAGTATGAAATTGGGCGCCCCTGTGTGGGCTGCGCCTGCAGCCTTCGTTGCTCCAAGTCAACTTCCTCGACGACGACGAATAAACAATTCCGGACTCGCAACGGTGGAACCGGCACGGCTGCCTCGCTTGCTGACTCGCCTACTGCGGCCTTCGAGATCTCAAATAAAATTACTCTGGCACGTGGTCATCGCGGGCCATGAACTTAGAAGTGATGTGTTGTTATTTTAGAAACGATCCACTTCGAGCGGCGGTTCTACGATGCGTGCTAACTGCAGGTGACGGTTTCCCACCAAATCTACCTGTGATGCATGTCTTCGTAGTAGACAAAGTCGTCCACCTCACGGGGCACAAAAAGTGGTCGAGGTGACGTCTACCACATATTTCTATTAACGAAAGAATAGAGCTCATACTGATTCCAAAATGTAATACATGAGCACTTGAACACTGATGAGCTGTTTTTATCAAGAATGGGCGACTCTGCCGCATGAAATAGCGTCAAAGGTGTGAGGGTAAATGGCAAAAGGAGAAGTCGCCTCCCCCTCCTTACAATTTTCTTTAGAGAGAGTATTTTTAACGATTGCCTCTGCAGACACCGGTTGAATAGCGAAGTGGCGGCCAAGTAGTCGCTGCTCCGCAACCTCCCCTCTCTCTTTCACCAAGCACTTTTGATGCCTGACAGCGCAATACGTCGTCCTTTGGGGACTAACCGTCAGTTTGTGCTAAAAGACCATGCATTTTAGCACTTCAAAAACCGATAAAATTAATTCTAAGGGTAACAGCTTATATTTGTTGCATTTATATAAAGAAAATGCAGCGGAAACGTAAAACCGAACACATACGCATTATACACTCTAATTTATACAGTAAAACATCCCTTTCTCATCATCTTTGCACGAGTTCTGCTCATTGGGAAGGGTGGATGATATTGTTTCGTGGTAGTGATGGTCAAGAATACAGTAGCACAACTGAATGGTGAAACTAACGCTTTATTGGGCGAACCTGTGCCCCAGAAAAACGGGATACACTCGAAGCACAACGATAGCGGCGAACACAGTCGGCGATCGTCAAAAATCATTATCTACCCTATGATCTGCCGGTCAAGCGCGTCGGATTTTATACATGAGTCATCGAAGGTTCCAGAGTAATCGCTGGTGCCCTTGTGTCTTCTAGAAAGTACTACACAATTCGCGTCGCGCATACATGCACAATATTCGGTGACAACAGGCAACGGATAGAATCACCGATAACGTTCCAGTAAGTTCCAATCATGCAAGCGCTGAGCGATAACCTTGAGTTGTTAGTGGGTGAAATGCCGTCTCCGAGAAAAGAATAAGTACACGTGTCAATATAGACGCTATCAAATGCTTCTGACACATTTCGACAATGAAAGGCCTATAATCACAAAAAAGGTTCTTGCGCGAGAACTGTTCGTAAGAGCAGGTGCCAGCTAATCTTGACGTTGAGCATGATATTAGCAAAGGCGACCGGCAAAGTTTTTCAAGTAGAAAAACTTTACCCTGTCCCCTGAGAACTGGACATTTCTGCCTTCAGAGATCGAGAATAAATAAATAAATAAATAAATAAATAAATAAATAAATAAATAAATAAATAAATAAATAAAAATTTACTTATTTGGAAACGAACTACTTTTCGTGGATGACAAGCGGATCAACCTGTTGCGTCGACCTTTGGAGGGAACGTCTGAACCCGCCGGGGTGGCTCAGTCAGCCAAGGCGTTGCGCTGCTGAGCACGAGGTCGCGGGTTCGAATCCCGGCCGCGGTGGCCGCATTTGCAAGGCGAAATGCAAAAACGCCCGTGTGTTTGCGTTCTAGTGGACGTTAAAGAACCCCAGGTGGACAAAATTATTACGGAGCTCTCCACTACGGCGTGCCTCAGAATTGGGTTTTGGCGCAAAACCCCAGAAAGAAGAAGAACCGTCTGAAGAGAGATAAGGGTTTTTTGTGATTTTTTTGCTGTATGTTGCTGCCTCATTACATAACAACACTGGTTAATCTCACTGCCTTTCATTTATCCTTTTCTCTCTCTCTCTCTCTCTCTCTCTCTGAAGGCAGAAAAGTTCAGATGTAAGGGGACGAATTCACAAAGTTTTTTTTTTTTTCTATTTGAAAGTTCTACTTTCATTGCGCCGACCACCTTGGCTAATATCATGTCTAACGTCAAGATTAGCTGGCCCCTGCTCTTACTAACAGTTCTCGCGCAAGAACCTTTTTTGTGATTATGGGCCTTCGTTGTCGAAATATGCAAGAAGTATTTGATAGCGTCTATAGAATCCACCCTTCCGAAAGAGCAGAACTTGCGCGAAGGTGATGAGAAAGGGATATTTTACGGTACAAATTAGGGTCAATACTGGGCATGTGTTCGGGTCTGCGTTTCCACTGAATTTTTTCTAATAACGCAACAAATATCATACGCTGTTAACTTAAGAATTAATATTATCATTTACTTACTTCATTTCATATATATACAAACAAATTTATATATATATATATATATATATATATATATATATATATATATATATCATATAAGAAGCCAACAAAGGCACGAAGGAAAACGTAGGGTAAATTACTTGTACTTACTAATTGGATTAAAGAAATGATAAATTAATGGAAATTAAAGTGGATGAAAAAACAACTTGCCGCCGGTTGCCACTTTCATTTCGTTTAATTTATCATTTCTTTAATCTAATTAGTAAGTGCCAGTAATTTCCTCTATGTTGTCCTTGGTGTCTTTGTTGGCTTCGCATATGATTGACAAAAATCGGGCCCCTCGCTTCCCTTTCTTCTCGTTCACATGCACTGGCGTTCCAGTTAGTTTTTAACAAAACGTCGCTTTATGTATTGAAGCACAAAATTAACGAGAACGCCAATGCATTTCTCCGCAAAGTTCGGGAATTAATATCTCGAAACTGGTGTCATCCTGAGAATTAATTTCAAATAAATCCGCCTTGTGAACTCCACAGCTACAATTTGTAAATTGCAATATGGGCCATCAGGTGTTTAGTTAAAAACTTAATTAGTGAATTTTTTAAATTAACCAATTATGAATTTCAATTTTTTGTGGCAATAATGTCCGCCTCTTCGAGTAGACCAGCTCATTAACTAGAATTGGGCTATCTGCCACAGGCAACCTAAAATAAATTTTGAAAGTGTTCGCTGAAACACCCTATATATATATATATATATATATATATATATATATATATATATATATATATATATATATATATATGAACGAGTAGAAAGGGAACCGAGGGGCCTGATTTTGATTAATCATATCACACCAGTATTCAGTCATGCTGGTGTGATGAAATGGGCAGGGGCCGCATGCATGCACAATGCTTTTTATTCGTGGGTAGATATATACGTACGAGCCAAGAGTTTCGCGCCAAGTTGCCTTACATGAAATCACTAATGAGAATGGAGTGACAGTATTGCGAAACACTTTGTCACTTGGCAACTTAATGTACAGCAGGTTAGGGTTCCTTGCCGAAATCTTTTGCTCCTTTTTTTGCGGGTAAGTTTAATATCATTGTCACCTACACTGCATGCTGGACGAACGCTTCTCCCAACGATATTCAGTTACCCCTGTATTGCGTCAGCGGACTGCATCCTGTGCCTGCAAATATTCTAATCTAATCACTCCAAAAAATCCTTCACCGCCGTTGACTGCATTTTCCTTTCCTTTGTACACGTTATTGCTCTTACAGCGCACCTGTTATAGGCTCCAAGTGTTGCATGACCTGCAAAACTCAAATTATTTCCCTTACTCTCAACTATAGAAAATCAGCTATTCTGTTCGATCGCTTCTTGCGCGGTCCTCTTGGCTTGTCATCAAGTCGCAATTACCCGCTGTTAGGCCCACTGAAGGAAGTCGCAAGCGTAAAAAAAAGAAAAAAAAAAAGAAAAATTGCAGACGAGAACTCTCTGCACAAATACAATACTAATAATAAAAAAAGCAGCAGCGCAATCATACACGTTCATGCTTTTATCGCTGCGACGCTTTGCAATAGGAAAAAAAAAAATCACCCACCAGCGCCATATTAGTTGCGGTTTGTGCATGCGATGTACGATGCATATTTTGTGGCGTCCATTTTTTTCTGTTTCCTTTTTTTTTTCATTGTTTTCGCCAATTTTTTTTTTTCATCGCCTTTCGCCATTGGCTCGCACGCCGCCCCGCCACCTTTATCACTGTGATCGGCCACTCGAAGTGACGGACGATAAGAAATGAATAGAATGGGAGGACGAGAGTCCTTACAAAATAAGACCGCGTGAGGAGGCGTTGGGCGGGCTCGGAACAGCTCGCGCAACGCCCTAAATCGAGAAAGCACTGTCAATGGGTATACCGCAACATCTCTCCCTCAGACGCAGCTGTTTCTCAGCGTTCCCCTCTCCATGCCGTCATTGCACGCGCACTGAATGCTATCCGATGTAGCATCTATACAACGCCAGCGATTCTGAGTCAGTCGTGCGCAACCAATCCACACTGATACAACCTCCTTCCTCCCTCTTTCTCCCTCTCTTTCTTTTTTCACCGATTCCGCGAACACACTCCTACTGATTCCGTTCCAAATGAACCTGCACATGGTGACTTGCATCTTCGAAGAAGATGCAACGCTTGTGCGCACTCTGACGGAGACGAGGCTACGAAAAAATTACGAATGTCTGCAGTGCAGACAACGGTGTGCAAGTGGTTTGAAAATCGTCTTTCGGTGCGTAAGTACAAAGCTCCGCAGTTGTTACCGAGGACGTGCAATAAAACAAAGGAGCAATTCTTGCGAGCGTGTAGAATACTTGCGATGAGGCTGGAGTGATTATTTCTTAAACGTCTAATGAGTTTTTTTCTGGCATTACGATTTCTGACTCGAAGTCTCGCATAATTTTGGTCGCGGTGACCCCGTTCTTCTTCCCATGCCTTTGCACTCTTCCCCGTCATCTATGCATCTTTTCACCAGTCGTACGCACGCTAGCCATTATATTAGAGCTTTCGTCAGGACACCGCTCTACTGTTATTATTTAATTTCACCGACTTTAATACGCCAGAAGTAGCTTTCAACTCGTGTAGCTGGCAGCTTTCCTCCTAAAGCACACACGCGCACATGCGCAAGCGAAATACGCGCGTCCGCGCGTGTGCTTCATAGATATGTTTTATGCGCCGAGATCGCCGTCACGCATATCTACAGAATTAGAGATGTAAACCTCATTGAAAACAGGCGACAACACGCGCTTATGAAATCACAGCAAAACCTCGCTCAAGCTGCTCGTTCAGTACTGCGTTAGGCGACCCTCTTCACACCACCATCGAATGATGACCAAGTCAGCGGTAAAAAAAATGCGAGGACGATTAAGCTACGCTTTTAAGAATGGAATGCGATAGCATTCAAAGATCCCTGACTGCTGATCATGGTTCCCGACGATTGCAGCTTATGCAACCATAATGGTTACTGGCAAACACTGTCGGCGAACGCTATGCACGTAGGCGAGCTTTCTAGTGGAAACGCGGCCTCTTGCGTGGGCCGATCCCGGAGATAGTGCACAACCGCGTCAAAGAAATTACATAATTTTCAGGTTTCCGTATTTGTTTCGCACTTTTAATATTTCAGTCTGAGAAGATTTAACATAAAAGGCATGCGCTGTGGGTGTTTTGTTTCATGACATTTGTTTGTAGATTGTCATTCTCAAAATTCCGAGGAATAGCTTTGCCAAGAATGCAAGACAAGGTATGAGCAACATTAATGATAGAATGGTGTGGCATACCTAAAAGTGGTTGGGGATGATTTTCTCGGCCGCGGGCGCCAATGCCGACGCCGACGCCGGATTTTCTGCGACACGGGGTCCTAAACGCTATCGCGTTAATAATATAAGCGTGTGCAGCCATAGTATACGGGACAGCCAGCTTCGCAAATTTCAGGCAGCACAGCGCGTACCGCGGTCGGCTCCAGCTCTACGCGCGAACTGGAGTGACGTCCTTGCCGAGATGGAAGACGCGCGCAACGACGAGCAAGTCGCGGGTTCGGGTCCTCGGGGCCAGCGCTCCCCGGTGGCCGAGCGGTGAGGCGTGTCCTCGATGTGCCGTCCGGGAAGGAGGACACTCTCGGCGCCCCGGGCGGCCGCGCACACTCGCGCGTGCCTACCCTTTCTTCCCCCATCTCGGAGCGAACGTCCCCCCCTTCCCCCCTCCGGTCGGTAGCCGACGGCCAACGCCCAGGCGGCCCAGCTGCCGCGAGGCGCGAGACTTCCTCGAGCCTACACTTTTCCTGGGCAGCTTAATTGCAGGCGCGGGCCCGAATTCGCGGCCGCCGGGCCGGCCGGCTGGCCGCTTTCCGAGCTCTATCTGGAGCGGCAGATTAGCGAAACGCACGTCTCCCTCGGCGGCGGCGGCCGCGCATCACTGGCCGAATGGTAATGACAGAGCCGCGGCAGAGAGAGCATCATGCCCTTCCACCGAGAGACGGCGAAACCGCAGCGCCGAAATTCCTCGACCAGAGGCGAGGACAAACTGGCTCATGGTCAGGCGCGCGCCGACTTCCCTCTCGGCACCACCTCTCTCGAAGCTGCCACGCGGACGTTCCGTCAGAGCCGATGTCCACTAAGGCAAACAAAGCGAGTGAGGAAAAAAGAAGTAATAAGAAAAGGTAAGTGAAAGGGCTACCTTCTGGACAGCGGCCGAAGCGGCTGGCTGTGACGGCCGGCGGGGCCCGCTTTGCAGCGTCCCTGAACTGCAAGCGCGAGGGCAGCGAACGAGAGAGACAGCCGAGTTATGGAAGCTTTCGCTTATTTATTCACTTTTTGTAATAGAAAGAGGGCGATGATGGAGCAGAAATGATGTATCAGACCTGGGCATCTTTTCGTGCTTTTTTTAGGGGTGTGAGAAAGACGCGCTTTCTATAGGTTTCAAGTAAACAGCTTCTTTCTCACTGTAGCCTGTGTTCAAAAACACAGGCTACAATGGCAGATAAAACACTTTCACCATAACGGTTAGCGCCAAGAAGAAGATGCATGAAGTTACCAAAAAGAGGCATGAACACTTGAATAGCTTTTCCTCAATTAGGTCTATTATATACGCTCCAAATATCTAGGCCGCAGAGCTACCCTCGTTACAACAACGGAGTTTCGTCGATAGCGCTAAAATGGCGCTGATTGAGCGCAGAAGTAGATTCGACGCGAATCCTTATTCCCACCTCTCGCCCAGAGCAGGTGAGACGTGACAAGTTATATGGGTTTATGGTACACACTTCCCCATAGCGTTCCCGTCCTCGCTGAAATCCCGACGCAACTAAGGTATACATTACTAAGGTACTATTCTAGAGAGAGAGAGGTAGTAAAAGAAAAGCAGGGAGTTTAACTAGGTCTCACCCAGTTTACTATACTTTCACTGGGCGAGGGGGAGGCGGGAAGTCAAGGAAATGTCATATGCTTAGGTATAAAGTATAACTAAGGTATTCATGTATAATATATATATATATATATATATATATATATATATATATATATATATCAATCTTGTCTGGCTTTCTTTCTTATGCGGCGCGCTTTCACCTATAATATAGGGAAGCGTTCGGCCGTTGATCCCACCTTCGTACCTCCCTCCTCGTCTGTCCTCGCAACCACCAGTCCTGTGAATCATCTTTGTGCCAATAAACGATTCATTGCTTAATCTACATTGCGCCTGTCCCTTGATGACACGATAACGAAGAGCCCCTTTCCCTTCTTATATTCGCGTTAGCCCGAATCAGGCCACCACAGCTTACGGTTCCGCATTTTTTTCACATGCAATTAGAACCGTAAGCTTTTATTGTGACTAGATGATGAGGTACCATGCACTGGGAACTGAGTCACAGCCGCCTCAAGAGAGCACTCGTGTCGGTTGCGTTCGCCTTGTCTCTCGCGCTGTTCGTCGAAAACTGAACTAAGTCTGCTTTGAATGCGAAAAGAGATGAGAGCGCTGATTTACGAAATTAAGTTAAATATAAGAACATCAATAGAAGTCCTAGCGAATTAACCTCCACACTAGTCATATCTAATGTGCGTGCATGCTGACTAATCAAGCGCCCTTTTCTCTGCCACTTGCCATAATTTCGCCAAGGAGGAATGAAAAGAAATAGAACTAGAAGATGAACAGTGGGCAAACAACGGAAGCGTCAGCATGGATACAACGCTTCGACAAAGGGACTGACGAAGATAAGTCCCCTTGTCGAAACGTTGGTTCCATGCAGAGGCTTACCTTGTTTGCGACCACTGCTGATCGATTCAATCATCCATCTTCCTTTCACCACACTTTAGGACACGCAAAACAAAGCAAGGGTGATTTTATTTAAAGTGCGCTTCACCAGGAAATTGATAGTGAAACTTAAGGGGATGTTTAAAGCTCTCCCCCCCCCCCCCCCCTCCCCTCGGCATAGCTAAATCAAGACGATTTAAGTAGCATGCCTTCTAAACTGTGATCGGTATGAATTTTTAAAAGCACTCTTTTTGTGAGAAACCGTACAAATAGGCGTATCAAATTGGTAACCTTTTACAGTTACCTCTTACAAGAATGTGCAATACATTTCAGTAGTATTTGGGCAGTGGTTATAGAAAATATACCCGTTAAATGTATGACCATTGGCTATACCATAACTCTGAGATGTTGTGTAAAGAACCGCGCTTTGCAGAGCACTTCAATGCGTAAAAGCGAGCGTTGTAGCTAATAGACTGACATTTAGGTCAAACAGCCAAGTAAGTTCCGCTAGCCTGTTGACAAACTCAACATTATGCGTGCCAATTAGTAACAAGATACACTGCAGTAGAGCTCTGCCGAGCACAGGCCATTTTCGTAATGCAACGAGTTGCTTGATCCAGGCGTATTTTCTATCGCGCACAGCTACGCTGCCTGCCAGATGACTTAGACATTCATATATGCGAGCGCACGAAGCACGTCCCCGCAACCCTCGTAGCAGCGCAAGCAATCCGTGTGTCCCTAATGAAGCCTCTATATATCAGTACACTCGGCATAGCCTGCGATTTAGCGAATATACTCAGGAAACCTTCGTCATTATTATTATTATTATTATTATTATTATTATTATTATTATTATTATTATTATTATTATTATTATTATTATTATTATGTACAATCTGTTTACATAGCGACGCAGTAGATCTTGTTTGCTTTCTTTCTTGCCTGCAGTGCTGCGTCAGCGCACGTTTAGGGTACGGTGGCTATTTAGGGTGTGTGTAGGCTGCACAACATGCAAACCTGGACATTGCACCCTGTACTAGCATTGTTGGATTGTCATTGCCTTCACTTCGCGACCGACGTAATCGCGCTGACCTTCTGTTTCTATTTAAACTCCTTCACGGTAACCTCACGTGTCCTGAACTTCTCAGCTGTGTCATGTTCCGCATTCCACGCAAGATCACCAGAGAACATAGACCTTTCCATGTTCCTGCCTTTCATCACGAACACTCAACTGTCCACAGAATACAGAATCTTTATAACGCTTACTTTCGTGAACTTGATATCTTTCATAACTCCTTGTCATCGTTCTTTTCCGAGCTTTGCCTTGTATTATAATATCATGTATTGTTCAAGTGCCCTTCTCCTCCTTTTTCTTTTGTATTTACTTTGCGCTTTGTTGTCCGTACTCTCTTCTTTTCACAATTTTTATTTTTATTCATTTATTTTTTAATGATTTTTCCCTGAGTGTCTTGTTTTTGGTTTGTAATGTATGCGTGCGCCAGCACTCAGACCTTAGGGTTGTTCCTGAGCACGTTAAATAAAAATGATTGATTGATTGATTATTATTATTTTAACGCGACAGCGTTAAGGGCCCCGTGTCGCAGAAAATCCGGTGTCGGCTTTCGTGTCGGCATGGGCGCGGGCGCGCCGGCGTCGTTGGCGGCAATAATCATCCCGAACCACCCCGACCGCGCAGGCCCTCCGAGTGACGCAAGGCGTTAGTGAACAAAATTGAATTTCTCAAAGTAAAATCCGTCAGAAAAATCGTAAAGTATGGCTTAACCACAACCTACAGACGTGGTAGCGTCGGATTGTAATTGGAACTACGAGAAAACATAATCAATTGCCGGGAAGCCTGATAAGCAGCCAGGGATCTTTTAATGCTATCGCGTTCCACTCTTTATTATTATTATTATTATTATTATTATTATTATTATTATTATTATTATTATTATTATTATTATTATTATTATTATTATTATTATTATTATTGTGGTTTTTATTGTTGTGAAGATCTCATGACAAGAACAACGACAATCTTAAGGGGATGGAGTTTCCTCTGTGAATCCAAGCTGTTTAGGAAAATTCAAAAGGGTGTGAATGGGTTGGGTGACGACCGGTGAATGACGTAAGCCATAGCTCTTGTGCTGGCCATATGTGAAAAACATGCAGGGGTGCGGCACACTCGCGTCGATGAAGTCGCACGTATCAGGTTTAGTAGTGGACGCAATGATAAGCGCTCGCGTATCGCCGACACGCCCTATATAGACGAGCGTGTCCGATTCATTCGAGCGAGCGACCGCTCACCCGCTGTGGTACAATCTGTTTAGTGTCGCGCCGGAAGTGTTTACATAGCGCCGCAGTAGCGCTTGTTTGCTTTCTTTCTTCCCTGCAGTGCTGCGTCAGCGCACGTTTAGGGTACGGTGGCTATTTAGGGTGCGTTTAGGCTGCACAACATCGTCGCGGGAAGTGTGACGACAAACAAGGGTCAATGCACCGAACCATTTATTAGGACGTAGTCTGCGCCGGCGCGGTAAAATGACTGCGCAAGAACGGGACGCTTAGTATGAGAAACACGCATCGCGCTACTCCGCGCTAGTGGCATCACGTTTTGCGCTACTCGTATACATGTATATACTTGAAACAGTGGTACCCATTTGGGTACCCGGGGACTGAGGAGGTTATAGAGAGTGTTAAAGATGTCGGTGGTGCGCCACGGTGGTTCAGTGGCTATGGGGGTGTGGTGCTGAGGATGAGGACGCGGGTTCGATTCTCGGCAGCGGCGGCCACATTACGATGGTGGAGGAATGCAAAAACGCTCCTGTAGCGTGCTTTGGGTGCAAGAGAAAGAACCCTGCAGTTGGCCGAAATTAAGCCAAATGCCTCCGTTACGGCGTCTCTCGTAGCCTCCCGTGTTTCGTTGGCGCACCAATAGATATACGTATACTTCGCCATTCTGAATCTTTGAAACGGTGCTACATCATATAGTCAGGGAAGTCAACGGAGAGACGGGCTTGGATGGTGGCTGAGATGACAGACTGACCACAAGTCTAGCATGCTGGGGCAAATACATAAGAAGGATGAACAAATAAATGACACACATGTAAAATGCGCACGCACCAGGCAGCAAAGCACTCATGAATATGAGGTGCGTATTAGGAATAAAATTCATGAAGATCATAATCGCACTATTTGGTCGAAACACGCGGTCAACGCTGGCGTGCCTTGTTGGATTTCCGAGGTTGGAAGCTTTCTCCGGGACATCAGGTAGTTCCCTCTGCCAGGTTGGCGTCCGGAAACCTCCAACGCTTTCCAGCCAGATATGAGGTTGCATGCTGAAGAGTGCTGACGCTTGGCGCAGGAACAATTCACTAAGTTTATTTCGCATTTTTGCCGGCATTAGGCCAAGGAGATAAAAAATATTGGAGGACGCTTATAGCTGCGCCTTTAAGAGTTGAACGCGATAGCGTTATCGGGACCCGTTCACATCGCATCGTTGGCATACGTCAAGTAGGCTTCATTCACTGCAACACTTAACGTGGGAAAGCTAGCTTACAAAGACCAAGCTTACACCGATACCCTTAAAGTCGGCTTCAGTTTTAAACTTAAATGCATTGCTGGAAAGACGTTTTTTCAGGGGCAATATAAGTGGTCTTATATTAAAATGTGAAGGCCCTAGCACCTTTTTTATTATTTTATTAATTGTTTTCTATTGCCCCGACGCGCGCAGGTCTGGTAAATACCGGAAAAGGGGAGTTTTCTATATAAGCATTAGGTTTTCTCGTACATTCAAATTAAAGATCGACGCTGATTGGTAAACAATCCGACGGCGAATCCGACGCCGAATGGCGAAGTCGTACTTTACCATTTTTCTGACGGATTTCACTGTGAGAAATTCAATTTTTGTTCACTAAACCCTTGCACCACGTGGAGGGCCTGCGCGGTCGATGTGGTTGGATGATCTTCTCAGCCACCCGCGATCGCACGCCGGTTGCCGACGCCGGATTTTCTGCGACACGGGGCCTTAAACGCTATCGCGTTAAAATATGAAAAGAAACATGAGACGACAGCAAAACGTACGCTGGCTTCAAAAGTCTCAGGAATGGCTTCCTCAGACATCGCGCTGCAGCTTTTGATGCAGCTATTTTCCCGCTTTCTCTCGACGAGGGAATTCAATGTCCTTTTCTTGGCCAATCTGAATCCGCAAGATCCCAACTATGGTGTCGCACCACCTCGCCGGACTCCGCCTTTGGTGTCCAACCTTCAACTCGCTCTCGATGCAATGAAGAGGCAATTTCAGGTAAAACCGGGGTCGACGCTGTTCCACGGAAATTGTCAGCGTTGGCTTTTTGTAGCTTGACTGCTTGACTGTCGCCACTGTTTCCAAAGAATGCGGCAGGTTGTGGTCACCCTGAAGGGCGGTTCTTTTCTGCGCCGGGCCCCGTCGTTGTACAGGCGGGCGCTGCTGCTTCGAGTAAAGCAGACAGACTGGCGTTGCCGTTAAAAGACGCACATGGCCGATGACCCGTTTCAGTTTGGGGTCCAAGAACTTGTCTCGTTCGTCAGCTCTGGGTCGTCGAACAGACGAAGACGCGACACATAATCGCTTATCAATTATCTTGAGGTGACTCTGGATTCATCGCCAGCTCTTTGGCATCGAAAAGACGATGAAGCGTGGATGGCATTCCGTAGTTGCACGCTCGCCGGTGAAGCACCCTTTGTCCAGAAGGACCACCAGGCACAACAGCACCAAGCAGCGGCGGCAGGCGCTCGGCGGGCCGTATCTAACAGCCTCGTATATACAGTGCTTTGCTGTCACCGTATACGGCATAGTTTCTTTTTCACCCACGATTCTAGCTCTCGTTGGACACAGTTCTTCTTTCTGTCGACCATATTCTTATTTGTTTTCTCTTTCCGTTGCGCTGCACTTCCGCCACTATCCAAGAACCTAATTTTAGAAGGAGAATTTAGAAGCACGTCGCCATCTTTTCTCGGTTAACATGCCTTACACATTCATGGCGTCTTGCTGAGAACGAATCGGCGTGCTCTATACCGGGGTAGGAACTGCGGTGGGAGCACCGGGCAGCACCGAGTGGCCGCCAGGAAATGTTTCTTCGGGTAATGCTGATCTCGAGATATGAAACCGCCCAGTGTATACTTGAAGAATCTCCACGCACGGATGCCTAATCGAACACCATCTCCGGAGTTCCTTCACTCTCTGAAGGGAAAGCGACCGGCGACGCATCGACCGGTTAGCGCGTAATAACACTTCCCGCTCGCCTTATAGTAGTCGTATTCACCGACGGAGCCCGTGTTCCTTGTTTCTCAGAGTGTCTGGACAAGCACCGCGGCGTCCAAAGTCCGGCGCGCGTGCCTGCAGGAAAGGACGCGGCCCTGACGACCCTCGCCTCGCCGCCTGGGGTGCAGCCAGCCACGCACGTCCGCCGCTGCCGACCGTCCACACGCTGGACACGCAGCTCGATGTTTTCCTTCAGGCCGAAAGTGCTCGGCCTGAAGGAAAACAGCGCTCCGGGCCCAGCGCGATGCAGATCAAAGAAAGCTGCCGATTATCGCAGATAAAACGAACAGCTCGCTCGTTTATGCGCGTATTTTGATGCTTTTAGACGCTTAACGGGCTACGTGTTAGCACACCTTGATTTTGATCAACGAACGCTCCTACAGTCGATCTGGCACGACAAGTGAGGAAAAGAAAAGGAAGCGGCATCTAAAGCGCAACGCCCATCCTTTTTGTATACTTTTGCTGGAATGCTACTGCCCTGGTATCGGTTGTGCCAAGGTTTACGCAACATTGGAAAAAAAGGGCGACAATCGAATAAAAACGCGAGAAAAAACATTACGAAGCTGTTCGCGCTGTTGGCACAAATGAATAAGACTGGCGTTAGCCAGTGGGTGTAACCGCACTGTACGGACCATGTGACAACGTTTGACAAAGTATATACCGGAGTTTTCTTCAACAGTTATGTTTACGAATGGTCCGAGTATGTATACTGCCCTCCACCGTATACAGGGTGTCCCAGCTATCATGCAGCAAGATTTAAAAAAAAAGAGGAACGGCGTTACGCGAAGCAAACCTAGTGCGTATTGTTTCCAGTATAGTGGAGTAGCCGCCAGTAATTTTTTCGGTACTGAGGTTTAATTAGGTAATTGTAATTAATTATCTAACTCGAGAAGTACTGTCCTAATTATCAAAGTGTCAATGAGAAAGTTGTAGAGCAACATGAAAAACTACCGAAACAGCTTTCTGTTGCTCAATACGTGCTACATAAATGTGTTTTCCGAGTGTGAAAGAAGCCCGCGAATACACAGAATATTGCCGCGCGACTGGCCGCTCGAGGCACTTTGCGTGCATTTGCGGGCTTGTTTCACGCTCGGAAAAAACACATTTATGTAGCACGTATTGGGCAACAGAAAGCTGTTTCGGTAGTTTTTCATGTTGCTCTACAACTTTCTCATTGACACTTTGATAATTAGGACAGTACTTCTCGAGTTAGATAATTATTTACAATTACCCAATTAAACCTCAGTACCGAAAAAATTAGTGACGGCTACTCCACTATACTGGAAACAATACGCACTAGGTTTGCTTCGCGTAACGCCGTTCCTCTTTTTTAAAAATCTTGCTGCATGATAGCTGGGACACCCTGTATACATGAGCATGACTGGACTGTTTCTTTACTAAGCTATATATTACTCTGTGTGTATCTTCATAAGAAGCCAACAAAAACACTTGTCACATATGACATATACAGTAACAGGACGTATTTTGCGAGGCTAATGTGTTCATATTTATTATCTTGTAGAAATCTGTGTACCGTTGACTGTGCTCATTCAACGGACATGGCCTTCCCTGACGTACCCCTTCCACAGGCAGTGCTTTGGTGCTATCGCAAAAGCAGTGAAAACTTTTTTCTTCTCTATTTGGTGCAGAAGAAGCCAAGTATAATCGCACGAATTTAAGCTTAAGAATAGCGCGAGAAGACAGGAGGAGTAAGACAAGTACTGTTCTTCTCATCCATGTCTCTTTTTGGCACTATTCTTAAACTGAAATCATGAACCAACTAGCCCAACAGCAATTTTTAACCAGTGATCGCACCAAGTGTCTAATAACATTGACATCAAAAATATTAGAAAGCGAAGAGCGATTGCTGCTACTCGAAGAGTCGTTAATCAACCCCGATCATTAAAGGGGAAAATTTGTCCCGAAAACAACTCGGACGGTGCAGAGCATCATTCGTGACAAAACCGTGTATGATGTGATATTAGGCTTGCAAAAATTTATTTGAACATGATGTCAGAACCCTGCCTCGAACAGGAGCAGCAGAATAAGGCATACCTCGCTGTATTTAGATGCAGTTATACTTGTTATCATGGAAATATTTTCTGAGCAGAAATTGCAAATTATGAATAACAAAAATAGCAAATAGGGTAAAAAAATATTTTTTTGTAGTTTTTCTCACTGCGACGATAAACATTTTGTTTATTAACTTACATTGTGCACCTTGAAAAGCGACCAGTCCATGCGTTACTATATATATATGTGCGATACACAACGCGACGTACGTGAGATCACATTAACGCGATGACAGCACGTGCACATATTCGTGAAGAAAACAAAACTTGTGGCTCCTTTAATTATTCGGTGCATTAGATCCACAGCTCCGGCAAAATAAAGACGCGATGCTCTCTGGATAACAAAAGTCAGCTATCACCCGAACTCCACATCGATCCCCCTCTCTCCTTTATCATCGCTTTGTTCGCCTAAATTCTTGCTTGTTTCTTAATTTGTTTATATTGTCTTGAGCACCACGTACAGTACCACATGTAACAAAGGATGGCAAGGGACGTATTTCGTAACAATTTATTTTCCATTTTTGTCCTTGGTCGTCGACTGCGACGCCGCTGTTATCACCGGGATCGGCTACTCAGTGCGATAAGCAACGAAGAAACTCCCAGATTATTCCCTGTATGAATATTCAAAACAAAAGCTGGAAAATGATTTTAATGAATATTTTGTTCATATTGGCCGTAATCTTGCCCTACTAATCCCCCAGGTTAATCATTTTAGATTGCCTCCTAGTGTTGTGCATTCATTTGTATTCTTTGACACAACAGCCACGGAAATTAGGTCTTTGGTACCCTCATTGCCCACTGGTAAAGCAGCCGGTTGTGATGCTGTTGCGGTAAAGTTTCTAAAATCAAATATAGGACATACTTTGTACATTTTTAGAGAACATATTCAACGCCGCTTATCACCGTGGCACGTACCCTGATATTCTTAAAAAAGCAAGGGTGTCTCCCGTGTTCAAAGGGCGGAAATCCTGATCTCCTAGAAAATTACCGGCCTATATCGGTTCTATTACAATCAATACACTATTTGAGAAGCTCATAACAAAACGAATGCTCAGCTTTTTATTAAAATACAACATCTTAGTACCCAACCAGCACGGATTCCGGCCGAGCAGATCAACAAGCACAGCTGTTACGTCTGTTGTAAATACGAGATATAACGCTTTGCATAACAAATAAACAGTTATTGGCATATCTTTAGACTTAAAAAAAGCGTTTGATACGGTTGACCATGAACTTTTACTAATGAAACTAGCTTGCTATGGTTTTCGTGATATAGCGTTAAAATTTTTTCGAAGCTATCTCACAAACCGACAGCAGAGAGTGCATATGGAAGCAGACACTTCCGATTTCTTGCAAATCTCGCATGGAGTACCACAAGGATCGGTATTAGGGCTTCTATTATTTTCCTTATACATAAATGACCTCCCCAACTGCCTGCATGATGGTGATGACACAGCTGTACTAATTTCCGGTAAAGATAACGATGAAATAGAAGAAGCTGCTAATAAAGAACTAAATAATATATCTAAATGGTTCACTGCAAATAAACTGACATTAAACTGCACTAAAACCTATTACGTAATATTTGCATCCTCGGGCAACAAAAATAAACGTTCAGTAACTTTGAAAATCGATAAGAAAGAAATCGTCCAGGTGGACGCATGCCGATACCTTGGCATCACGCTAGATTCCTCATTGCACTTTAAAGAACATATCAGTAACGTCTGCAAGAAACTAACACATGCATGCTCTGTGCTCAATCAGGCACGTCAGCACTTTCCTCTAAGCCCACTGAGATTGGTATACTTTGCAATTTTTCATTGTAATCTTACATACTGTGTAGAATCATGGGGATATACGTATTCTTCGTATCTAGCACCACTCATCACTTTGGAAAAACGTGCCTTGCGCATTTTAACCTTTTCAAACTGCAGAGACCATAGTGCACCACTGTTTCACGAACTACAGCGTATGCCCTTTATCGTTGCACGTGACTATCAAACAGCACGTGCTGTGCATACAATTATGTCGAGTAATAACCTGCTTCCCTCCACCATCTTTATCCCCTTCAAAAGACACACAAGAAGTCAAGATAGCCATAATTACAACGTAGCAGCTGTTAACAACTTATACAGTAGGCGACTGTTATCTTATACTGGCACAAAGATATGGAATGCTCTCCCCGTAGAGATAAAAAGAAGCCCCAAATTTTCTCGCTCACTAAAGGACATTATTGCTAAAAACAATTTTCAATTTCTCGCCGAATACTAGTGCTATGAAAATAGTGTGCTATGTCCTTTAAATACAATGTGCTCAAAAAAATTTTTTTTTCTAGTCCTGCTAGACAATACGGGCTAACTTCCCGTTTAATAGTGTATCATCTCACTCTCTACTCCTGCTATTGTATGTACTTTTGTGGATGTTGAAAAAAAAAAAACACCGACCCCGTTTGATTTTTTATTTTTGGTCACTTATAATGATTGTGATTATTTCTGCTGATTGTTATTTTCATGTAATCTATCTTTATTTTATTTTATTATTTTCGTGTAATCCATCTTTTATGCATGTAAAAGTTCAAACATTATATTTATGTTTTGTTACTGGCGCCTGGGTACACTAATTTTGTGTACTTATTGCATGGGACCGAACTAGCAAATTGCTAAGGGCCCAGATGCTTTTGTCACCCGTTTTTGTATGCATCTTTCGCAAAGTAAATAAATTGAATTGAATTGAATTGAAAGAATGGAAATAATCGTTACAAAATACGCAGTATGAGTTTCGTCGCGCGTTTTATGTTGTAACATATCCATATAACATATGTAAGGCGCAGCCCAATATGGACAGTCTTCGTGAGCGTCGTGTTCTGGGCGACGTTAACTCCAACAGTACAGCTCCGCCAAGTGCCGCCAAAGCTCGCGGACCGCCAGTGCGACAGTTCCCCGTGTTTAAGAAAGTCGATTGACGGTATGCTTCTAACTACCGACCTATTTCATTAACGTTCTTTGTCTCCAAGCTCATGGAACTTTTGGTTGTTTCCAATTTCATTGTATAATTTCTAAATAAAAACTAAAAGAATGGTTCCAACTAAGTTGGAACATGCCTCGAGTAGTCGATTAATTGGAGCACTGACACACTGAATATATACAGGGTGCTTCAGCGAACACTTTCAAAATTTATTTAAGGTTGCCTGTGGCAGATAGCTCAATTCTAGTTAATGAGCTGGTCTTCTCAAAAAGGCGGACATTACCTGCACAAACAATGCACTAATTAAGTTTTTAACTAATTACCTGATGGCCCTTATTGCAATTTACAAACTGTAGCCGTGGAGTTCGCAAGGCGGATTCACTTGGAATTAATTCTCAGGATGACAGTAGTTTCGAGACATTAATTCCCGAACTTTGCGGAGAGATGCATTGGCGTTCCAGTTAATTTTGTGCTTCAATGCATAAAGCGACGTTTTGTTAAGGAACTAACTGGAATGCCAATGCATTTCTCCGCAAAGTTCGGGAATTAATATCTCGAAACTGGTGTCATCCCGAGAATTCGTTCCAAGCGGATCCGCCTTGCGAACTCTACGGCTACAATTTGTAAATTGCAATATGGGCCATCAGGTAATTAGTAAAACATAATTAGTTACTTTTTGTTAATTATGTATATTCGACTATGCATTTCAATTTCTTGTGCAAGTAATGTCCGCTTCTTCGAGTAGACCAGATCATGAACTAGGATTGTGCTATCTGCCACCGGCAACCTTGAAAGATTTTTGAAAGTGTTCGCTGAAACACCCTGTATATTCAGTGTCCAGTTCCTCGAATTGTCGATTAATTCGCCCTCGCTCTGCAATCTGCTAGCTTCCTGGTGAGCTCAGATGGTAGAGCGACCACCCCGAGAAGGCGTTGGTCCCGGGTTCGAATCCCAGACCAGGACGAATTTTTCTTCAACTGCGAGGCTTCCTTTCTGAGAAACCCGTATGGGTTTCCTTTGTAGCCTCACGCTACAATTAGGGTGGATGTCAATTTTTCCCTTTCACGTCTTTAACTTTTGTATTTCAGTATGTTCTTTTCGACCATATAAAGCGAACAGGCAATGAAGCGAAGGAAAGCATAGGGGTAATTATTACTGTGGTTGAAATTGGAATGTAGAAAATAATGAGGAAAAGGGAAAATGAAAGTGGATGAGAAGATAACTTGTCGCCGGTAGGCGATTTACCCATAACCACCACCTTACGCGTGCGTTGCACTACCAATTGTGCTACAGCGACGGCCATCAATCCGTCCACCATCTTGGGTAACACGTGAGCTCTAAGTTCGCGTGTTACGTAACGCCATCAGGCAAAAAAGGACGTTCCGCACTCACCCACCATGGCCCTGAGTGGCGCTGGCTAACACTCCAGGGCTAGATCTATAGTACTCCTAAATACCCAAGATAGTGGACGGTTTGATGTGCGTCGCCGCAGAGCAATTGGTAGTGAAATGCACGCGTAATGATGAGGTGGTAGGGTTCCTCTCCCATCGGCGACAAGTTATCTTTCGCTCACTTTCATTTTCCCTTTTCCTCACTAATTTCTACATTTCATTTCAACCACAGTTAATAATCCCTATGCGTTCCTCGGCTTCATTGCCTGCTGGCTTTATGTGGTCGTGATTAACACAAATGGAGCCCCTTCTACTATGTTCTTTTGTATTTTGTAGTACGTCCACCCACTTGGTTCTCGAGTTGCAGTATATCTTCAATAAATAAAGTAAATTAATAAATAAAATGTTTAGTGCGTAGGAATACCTGTTTTTCTCTCACCTGCCAAGTTTTGCGGATGATTACCACTGCTCCGGAAGATGGTCCACAAAATGCCGCAGGTACGACACCACTCTCAAACACTGTGCCACTAAAGACTCCTTCGTTCAAAGCGCAATAGAGTAACTCTTACGCATGTGGGTGGGCGCAGTCGCCTCATGCGACAAGGAGTCCTGGCGCGCACTATATTTCATGCATTTGCAACTCGCGAAGTACTAGATACATATTCAAGGCTAGTTCAGTTTGCTACCCTCTAGCAGTCAAGCGTGGCATTTCCAGGAAACAGCGAAACTTTTCCCATTCCACTTGTTTGAAGTTTTGTGCTGGTGCTGCTCAACTCTAGGGCACCGTACAACGTTATTTACTGTAAGTCCGATAACGGTTTTTTAGAGAAAGCTTGCCGCATGAAGACGTCGGCGGTGCACCGACGCAAGTGTAGATCGCGCCTGTACCCGCCTACCAACTCCCACGAGCCCAAGGAGGGATCGCTCGCTTTCGACGCTAGCCGTGCCAGTCGAAATGCGACCGCTGACTTTCCTCCTGTGATCATCGTCTTGCAGTGTACGCTGCAACGGCGCGCTTCTCAAGAACCCCCAGAGAAGCGCGCTGAACCGAAAGACGAAGCAAAGCCGACACTCGACGTGACAGCCAAACAGAAGTATCAGTGACTGAGCCTTTATTCTTTAGGTCTGTCAGATCCGTCACGGTTTCGCTTGTCTGAACAAGTATTCCGATACGAGCGTAAACAATGAAAGAAACCTATATACAGAAGGCTTAAGCAATAAAAGGAAAAAAAAAGCGAGAGAGTTGGAGCGTCATGGCAACAAAATAAACTAGTACCGGCAGCGCATCACCCAAAGGAAAAAAAGAAAAAAAAAGGAAAAGAAAAGAAAGCGTAAATCTAGTATAGGCCGAAGGATGTGAGAGAGAAGTTGTGATCGTCTAAAGCACAAGCGCTCAAGGACAGGTAGTGCATGCATGCGCACGAAGTGATTCGCAGGAAAATAAAGCAACGTACCCTCCCTTCCCCGCTTTCACTCGTGTCGTCCTGTTCGTGGTGGAATGAAATCACGGGAGCAGAACGCAGCACGGCGCCTCAGCCCCAGCAGCGACCGCGCCTTTCCGAGCAGGAGCGAACCACTTTCGTATGCGTTCACGGGAGAAAAGCAAGCAACACAGAAGGCGGGCACACTTGGAAATCGAAAGCGGGAAAAGAACAAAGCCGAGGCACGGGCTGCGCGCCAAGGAAGCGAGCCCATGTGGGTCGATCCAGGAAGGCCCGCGCGGGCGCTGGATAATCTATCGGTGTTCTCGGCGCTCTCCACTCCCCTGGTTATGCGCGAAATAGAAGCAGCGCGCCGTTATCTCGTTCTTGCGCCTTTTTTTCTATACACCTCGCGTTCGTTCCTGGAGGTCCGTGCAAAAGGTCTGTGCCGAGGAGGAAATCGGAGGCAACCCAGTCTCTCAAAAGGATCGGGCGCGTTCTTGGACGCGCGATAAGACGCACTAGTCGAAGTGACGTTTATGCCCGGCCAGATATTCTATGGCGGAGGGATCCCTCCTCTTCGTCGGCTTTTCCTTTCTCTTGCCTCCGGCCTTGCGCGTGTATACCGTGCGTGATTCAACGCGAGAAGCGCCCGCGGACGACGAGTTGGCGACGTTATTTTTACCCCATCGACTGGCCGATTGGCGATTTCCTTCGGCGGCGATATCATTTCTGCTCGGGAGAGACAAAAATTCCTTTCCTCGAGCGTCCTTCTCGAGTAAAGTTCGACGAACGAAACGCCCGCGGGTTTAACGAGGGCGACGCGCGTCCCCCGCTCGCCGGAGTGCAAGGTCGTCCAGATGAGACCGAGTTCTTCAAACTGGAGCACTTCAGTATCGGGTCGCAACAGTGCTCCACTAGCAACTGTTTATGGGCGTGCGCCCCTGTTGGTTTCTGTCCTTGACCTTCACGCGCTCGATTCATACGCGGCTGCGGCTTATTGTGCCCTTCCAAATGGCTCCTATATTGTGGTTTTCTTTCAGTAATTGAGGTCCGCGCTTCAGGATTATTTCATCGAGTAGTATTTTTTTTTAAACTAAGAAGAACACCTCACATGTTTGTTCTAATGTTCCAGAAAAAAACTGTGACCGCGGTTGGACTTTGCAGCGGTGTTTAGGTTACTGGAAGTAGGTCCGATTTAGGTGAGCAGAAATCACTACATCCTTGACAGTTGCTATGATATCGAAAAAGCCAGTGCCGACGATGGGGGTCCCGCCATAAAGTGGTAAACACATTCGACGCACCGGAAGGATTGCTGCCGTACGTTATGTAAGAACCTTTTGGAAACTTTCAGGAAATTTTTCGCTCGGGTTCTTTGTAACGACTACTCGTACGATTGGTCGAATAGTTTCCGCGCATTTGTGTTTCGCGCTTCATACCTTCAGCCCGCACTGATCGCTGTCGCAGTCGGCTACACCTTTTGGAACAGACGGCACCTTCATTTGTACAACTTCGCACCATTTCGCGCCGCCAGTTCTATGAAGTCATATCTCATAACGCCAGTTGTGTAACTGTCTCTTGTAAGGTATATGGGGTTAGTATACAAGGAAAGTAAAGACGACAGTTCGTTTCAAATTCAGAAGGCCCACATGATTTTGAAAAAAAGAAAAAGAAAAGGAAGAAAAAGGAACGTTGATTTTGGAGCGGGGGTGGCAGGCAACAGGAAAGCAAGAGGTGCTCGAAGGAAGCAGCAGGTGTCTCCTTGGTGCTCAATCGACGCCAGTATGGCGTTAAGTACGGCGTTAAGTAGTATGGCGTTAAGGGAAAGGGGTATTTGTGGAAACACTGAATTTCTGTGCCGTTTGAGCGTGCAGTCTGAGACACAGTTGACCACCGCGTCGACCGCGTGCGTGAGCGCAGACGTCGCAGCGTGCTTTACTCTTCTTCTTCCTGGGGTTTTACGTGCCAAAACCAGTTCTGATTCAGGGCTCCGGAGTTCCAAAACCAGGGCTCCGGATTAATTTTGACCACCTGGGGTTCTTTAACGTGCCCTACAACGCAAGCACACGGGCGTTTTTGCATTTCGCCTCCATCGAAATGCGGCCGCCGCGGCCGGGATTCGATCCCGCGACCTCGTGCTCAACAGCGCAACGCCTTAGCTGACTGAGCCACCTCGGCGGGTGTGCTTTACTCATTCAGCATTGTTTTAGACACAGTGAAGGTATTGGATGGTAAGGCTATTGACCCGTTTATTGTTCAACAACAAGGTAGCGACCATTATACATATACATACATTAATACATATAGTAGTGAACAAAAATACATGATATTGACGTTCCCTGTGAAAAATTTATTACCTACGTGTCCATGTGCTATTAGTTGCATGCTGTTTTCTTTTTTCTCTCGATAATGTCAAATAGGGTGCACGTTGTTGCAGTCAAAGGGACAGATAGAGGGTGCATTTGGATTATTGGCATTGCATTAAACTCCACTTTCCACTTTGTTCCTTTCATGGTGCTCAATGATGCCCAGATTTGCACGTGTGTGTGCCAGTTGATGTGTGTGTGTTTCTTTTTTTAGGGGCAAAGCACCTTAGGGCCGAGCCTTGTCCCTCCCTCGTCGTCCGTAGCTCTGGTTTGCATGGAGACCGCTAGGGGCGCTGGGGTGCACAAGGTTGTTCGTTCCCGACGCGCGCTCTCTTTCTTCAGCCATGGATGATAACGGTCGCTTCTGATAACGGCGCGCCCGCTATGGATGAAAAGGCGAGAGTGGCGGCTCAACTGGAAGCGGAGTCGAGGGCTCGCAAAGCTGCTGCAGCACGGCGACGCAGACAACAAGCGGACCCGGAGTCTAGGGCGCGGGAAGCTGCAGCAAAACGGCAACGCCGGCAAGCGGACCCGGACCTGAGGGCTCGCAAAGCTGCAGCAGTACGGCAACGCCGACAAGCGGACCCGGAGCTGAGGGCTCGCGAAGCTCGCGCTTGAACAGAGCATCGGCGCCACCAACCTCAGGTAGAGAACGCTTCCGGCGTTTTGCCGCCGCTTCCCGCGCTCTCGTCGCCTCTGGGTCCGCTTGCCGGCGTGGGGGATTCACGGTTAACCGAATGATCCCCTGGTGCTTCGCCCACTCATCATCATTCACTTCGTGGATATGCGGTGATTTTTTTCTCTCCTTCTTTGATCTCAGGTGATATAGTAAACCTGTAGTAGCATGCCAAGCTTGGTTAACCTCTAATCATTAAAATTTCTATCACCAGCGCACACGTGTTTTCACATGCTGGTTAACGTATGCGGTTTTGTTGTGATACATTCTTGGAATACGCCAGTTGTGTGCATGATGGGTGGGCAGTGCGGTGTGAATAACGTAACATGTCAATGGGGGCTCAAGATACAATGGCACGAGGCTAGCGGCCCGGCTTAACGCAGTCCCAACATACTGAGCAGTTTTACTCAGAGGAGTCAAAATGCAAATTATATCATATCTTTTTGTTCACTACTGTACATCGTTATAAATTCTCTAAACAAGACAGTGTACATACATCGAACGCAGTAACATATGTAAGAAACATGGACAAAAATTCGACTTACCAAGAAATAATTATAGTCAAGCACACAAGAGAATACAGACGCGAAATAACAAAACTTATCGGCATAGTCTCAATCAGAAAAAGAAAGCAAAAATGTTTTCATAACATATTAAAGCAATTAAATGATCCGGAGTTTTGCCCAATAGTGATCGTGTTTGAATGTGTATTTATGAAGGTTGGAATTAAATATGTTACCATAGCTCGTCCTGCAAAAAAGGAACTCTAAAATGGGGATGCCTGAAATTGTATTGCGTGATACTTGGGAGGTACTTTTGATGATAAGTGAGAGCATCTTCCCCAATTTCACCCCGTATGTATATAGCGAGCTTAAGGTCATATACATGACTAACTTTTAAAAGGCCATTCTTCAAGAAGAAGAAAAAAAAAACTGTGCCGTATGATCAGGGCGTCCTAGGATTTTAATGCAACGAACTGTTTGTTTTTGTAAACAAATTAGGCGATCCGAATTTCATTTGTTTGTAGTGATTGGCGAGAGAAAGAGAGAGAGAGAAATAACTTTATTTTACCCAAAATGTGGTTAGAGGAGGGCGTAATGACTAGAAGCCTCCCCCCTTCCTCCTTTAGATGGCGGCCGGCAGCCCCTGTGTCGCGGCGGCGTCTTCAGCCAATTGGACTAGTCTTGCTTGAACACCCGGGTCCGAGCTGAGCAGCACGGTCTCCCATTGCTCCTCATATCTTATTATTAAACTTGGTTCTTGTGTTTCTGACTTGTTATTGTTATTATATTGTTTCTTTGGGCATGCCCAGATTATGTGTTGAAGGTCTACTCTGTTGTTACAGTGCTTACATATGTCTGTGTATACGCCTGGGTGATAGTGACTGAAGGCAACGGGGTTGGGGAATGTGTTGGTTTGTATTAGCCGCCAAGCCACCGATTGCCACTTGTTTAACGAGCAATGCGCTTCCGGATATCTAGCCCTGGCTAGCCTGTAATGATCTATGATTTCCCTATAAGACACCAGCCTATCTCTGCCCGACCGGCGGGTTGCGAATGCGTTCGTGTTGGTGTTGGTGACGTCGTCTCGGTCTGCGAAGAACCACCATTAAAATTGAGCGTCTTTACGGATTCTAAGACCACCCAGTGATGTCTGCTATCTGCTCTACAGTCGATCGACCACGAAAGCAACTATACTGCTCGAAATAATAGACTTATATAATCAACTAGCAGGTAAAGGGCTTGACGTCCTTTTTCAGTGGCTTCTAGGCACACTGTGGCATCATGGGCAACGAACATGCCGATGAAGCTGCTAGGAGTGCTCACGAGGATGGCGTGCAGGAAACACTCATCCCGCTGTCGAGAACAGATGTAGCAACAAAGCTTCACATGCTCGCGCGTGATGTAACAAGATCCACGTGGTAGCGCGCTAGGTTTCCGGCACACCCGTCTGCATTACCTGAACCCATGCCTCCTATACTCCGCATCTCACCTGGACTATCTCGAACCGATCAAGACAACTGTTCTCTGCCGAGTGTGGCTTGGTGTGTCTTATGCGAATACTTTTTCTAGCCGTATCGAAATGGCCGACAATGCTGCCTGTGACGACTGTGGCAGCGAGGAAACCATCGGACATGTCCTCTGTCATTGCCTTCGCTACAGCACTCATAGACAGTGGCTCGCGACAGCGCTGGCACGCCTCCATGACCGACCGCTTTCTGAGCAGACGATCTTGGAATACAGGCTTAAACGGCCTTCACACTATAGGATACGAAGGCGCTACAGAAGTTCCTCCATTGAAGTGACCTAGTTGAACGACTCCGACACTCTCGCGTTCTCTTTTATGTGTGTGCGCGTGTATACGTTTTTTTTTTCTCTCTCTCTGCGTGTGTTTTTCTTTGATATTTCTGTCTCCCCTTACCCATTCCCCAGCGCGGGGAAGCATACTGGATGTTTGTCTTCCGTTTAGCCTCCCCGCCTTTCTCATCCCATTTATCTCTCTAAACGCATAACTAAAGGGACCAGAAGCAACATTGCAAGGAGGCATAACAATCGTTTGCGGCATGATTACTGATGCGTATACGTTTTGATCATGTTTACAGAGCGATTGCTTCCTCACACAACGGACACATAAGCTCACCAAACATCGGTACCAGAAGAATCTCTATTAATATTTCCAAGCGTAGTTTAGATAACTAAGGACCACTGGCAACGCATATATTTTGTAAACTTCACAGCCCGTATTTAGAAAAATTATATCACGTAAGACCACTTGCTCGTAAGTGCATTTGTGTTGGAGCCTTCGCTACGCATAATTAAGTGGTCGGTGCGATAACGACACCATCGCCGCGATGGTGGCTCATCACGGGCAGCACTTAGGTAATAGAAATTTTGTGGATATCAGCTTTCATCTTCCTTACAGTGAAATCGGAGATCATGCTTCGATGTCGCCAAGTTTAACAATATGTTTGTAAGCTTGAAATGGGAAGTATTGTAAAAAGACAAATGCAACGTCGAATTGAATTTACCAAAATTGATGACTCGACATCTGTAGTGTTTTCCAGCTGGATTATAGAGATCGAACGTGGATTCAACCCCCGACCGTGATCACATTCGACGTGTCGGCGATTAGCAGACGACGAAGAAAAAGAATGCATCATGGGCTGCTGCCTCCGCAACTGGCGCCAAGAAGTGCGCGCACCTTTATCATCATCATGATACCTTTTGTGTTCGTCTCTCGCCATTAAAGGCTTCGTTGAGTGTATCGCGGCTCCGTCTTTTCTGGCGACGCGACCGAGTGGCCGGCGTTCCGCAACACGACGATTTTGGGGCAAGAAAAAAAAAAAAAAAAAAAAAAACGTCATTGTCGGAATTAAGCTGAAGCGGCTGCCCTCATAAACTTAGGAGTAGCCCAAGTTCACCAACAAGATCACGTTCTAGGTATTATAGAGCCAGTCGTTAGAACCAGTCTTTAGAGCCAGACATTAGAGCCAATAAAAACTTCTTCAAATCTGCTGTTCCGGCCAATCCAGTGTGAATCGATTCATACTCAAGAGTTCCCAGCTCTAAACAAACACATATTGTAAAGGGAACAAGCTTAGCATTGCAAACTATTAGCCTAGAGAGCGTTGTTAACATCCGACATGGAGACGCGGGCATATAATACGAGTTGGCCTCTGCATCCGCTTTGGACGAATCACGTTTTGTAGTGTTAAACGAAAACAAACAAACAAAAAAACAAAGATCTCAGGGCGATGTTTATTGTTCCTGAGCACGAAAATATGTCTTTCCTTTTATTCCTTTTTTTTTCTTTCAATATCATGTAGACCTTTTGAATTTGAAACGATATGTCGTCTTTACTTTTATTGTAAAGACGTCCCCATGTACTTTACAAGATACCATTACAAAAACTGACGTTACAAGATACAACTTCATGGAACTGGCGCCGCCAAATGGTGCGAAGTTGTGCAGATGAAGGTGCCGTCTATTCTGGAAAGGTGTAGCCATGGCTGTGACAGCGACCAATGCGGGCTGAAGGCCTTACGTGCGAAACACATGCGCGCAGCAGCCATTCGACCAATCGTACGAGTAATTACCAACAGCGCGCACAAAAAGTATCGAACAAGCTTCCAGCAAGTTTACATCAGGTTTGAACTGCAGAGAAGTCACCAGTTATATAAATGAAGTAAATTCAGAGATAACGCAGGTAGAATGCAGCGTTTCCATGGATCACATTCTCTGGTATGAACAGTGTTGCCACTGGGCAGATCAAAAATTAAGTTAACCTGTGGGAGTTGAAACTGCACAGTGGAACACCGCAGTGGGGGGCTCCGGGTTATTTTTGACCAACCGAAGTTCTTTAACGCGCACCCAAAGCGGAGTGCACGAGCGCTTTCGCATTCCGCCCCCTCGGAATGCGGCCACCGCGCCGGAGATCGAAATCGTGACGTCGTAGGAGGACGCCATAGGTACTGAGCACGTACTGAGCCAACGCGGTGGGAAGAGTGTGATTGGTGCGCGTTGACATTGATGCAAAACAAGGCTGAAGAAAAGGGGGAGTTTGAACAGATGCGACCAGTTCAATACCGTGCCCTGTGGCCACTTTCTGTCCTTAACACTCGATATTGCCGCTTGCGAGTTGCCATCTTCTGTAAATTGATTGCTGGTGGGTATCGCGCAGATAAAGACTGCTTCAAGAAAGTAGACGAAACGTCAGCGCAGTGACATCGGCTACGCGACAGTCGAGTCCTTTTGCGGCACCCACCTTTTGTGTTTGATGGGGTGAACGCGAGTCCACTGGCTATACGTTCACACTACGCACGGAAAGAGCATATGCCATAGGAAACGCAAGTGCAAACGTAACAAGCGCAACTAGTTTGTTCGAACTGCAGTCGCGTGGGGCGTAAAGGGCGCAACAGTGGCACCAGAGGTAAGCGTAATAATGCATTCTTCACTCGGAAATATGTCCGTCCGTATGTAACGCGTGACGCGATGCGCTCCATAGGCATACACGGAGCCCTATGCGTGTATATACGACAATGCCTTATGACTACGTATGACTACTGACATTTTTCATTATGGCTATAGAACACCTACAGTCACAGTCGCTATAGAAAAAAATGTAGGCTACTACAGTAGGCGCGACGAGTAACGTTACTATGTTTCAGCAAAAAAAAAAAGAAAAAAATTAAGAAAAAAAGAGAAAGAAAATTTGAGCCTATGTAAGACCAGCAGATTAAAAGATTTGATTTGGTTTTACTTATAGGAAAACATATAGAACACCTACAGTAGCCGCAACAGTCAGCGCAAAAAGAAAGAAGACAGTACAGTTGTCACAAGTAAGTATATTATACGGTTACTGAAGAAAGAAAGTAGGCCACTACAGCTGCCACAACAAGTAAGTATACCATAAAGTTGGCCATGCCATATCGCCCATGCAGAAAGAAAGCAGGCCACTACAGTTGCCGCGACAAGCATACTATACAGTCGG
Organism: Dermacentor silvarum; assembly: GCF_013339745.2. Taxonomy (NCBI): domain Eukaryota; kingdom Metazoa; phylum Arthropoda; class Arachnida; order Ixodida; family Ixodidae; genus Dermacentor; species Dermacentor silvarum. The sequence continues at coordinate 128,682,929 of NC_051154.1, read as the reverse complement.
TGCAGAAAAAAAGCTTATCACTACAGCGGCCGCAATAAGTAAGTATGTCATACAGTAGCCATATCATACAGTCGATGCAGAAATAAAGCAGGCCACTAAAGTAGCCGCAACAGGTGATAATTGATCGTGTAATTAAGCATAATCGAGATTACTTAGGGGGTACCTAAGAATAGTTATCATAAATTTATTAAGTCTAATCAGGAATAATCAGGGCAAATAAAATTACGATTAATTGAGGATAATTAAGAATAGTGAGGCCAATTAAAAGTACCTTAGGCTTAAAATTAGCCTAATGAAATTTTTAAAGGTTAATATAATTAGGCCTAATTATTTTAATGAAGGGTACGTAACATTATTCCAGCCTAATTTCAATTGATTAAGGCTAATCCGAATTGATCAAGGGTAATTAAGATAACTTAAGCGTTATTAAGTTCATTTTCATTAACTAATTCATTGATTAATGAAATAATGTTAATCACTCGGAATAATCACGATTAATTAAGAAGCAAAAAAGGAAACCAACTGAACGTCGTGGAGATGAGCAAGTGGCGCAATGCTACGCATACTTAGACAACCCCAGTTGAGTTTCTGCCTGAATCTTTTAGAGCTGCCGGAAACTTTGAAAAAAAAAAAAAAAAGGTCTCGAGAGTCTAATTTTTCTTCCTTCGTCTTCTTTGTTTTTGCATGCACAAATAATTCAGCAATGGCAACAGTTGCAACAAAGAAGCTTGCAAATATTATTGCTATATTGAGCTATGACCACTATAACTGGTCGAGCGCGCGCTGTGCGAGCAGTCACTTGGTAGCAGTGCTGCCGAACTCTGAAGCCATTTCCCCCCTAACTCGGATAAAAAATTGCCCTAGATTTCCCTAGATTTTTGCAAAATGCGCTTGTTCATTTTGTCAATATAATTTCTGGAATAATGATTTTTTGTTCTTGTTATGTTATAGACTGCAAATTGTATAGCTTAAATTTATTTCTAAGCTCATTTTAAAGTATTCAAATAATCAAGTCACTGGACTCAAGCTCAAGTGATGTCGCGGTGCAAGTTGTTATGCCAACAGCACAGCCTCGTGCTTGAAGCCATATGCACAGAAGGAGACGTCAGCACGTATATACTTTGTTGCTGTCCATATTTGTTTTGTACCTACGCCAAAGGACCAATATTACACAGAACCTTATTCGAAATGTAAGGAAGATGGGCGGCCGAACCTCCCTTACAGAATATAACACTGTCAAAACAGTGCGCCACTTCCTGACACCAATGTAAAAGGTGTAAATATTTTTTTTTTTTGCAAGCCATGCACTGACGTACCACCACTACACCTACTAGCTTCCGCGTCATTTGCTGCGAAGCACGCGGCTAATTTTTATCTTTGCTCCATTGCGAAACTCACCCAAACACATGACTCCGTCCAATGTTGCTCGGCCTATGGGCGGTTTCCGGTAAGTTTTATTATACGCGTGCGTAATCGGCTGTTTAGCGCCACGACTGCATTGTCGTGCTCGGCGCTAGGTATACGTGTCCGCTTAAGCCCACATTTGCCCATGTTGCTGTTGCAGCATGCGTTTGTCTAGCCACTCATAGATATATATTTCATCGAAAGCGCACAGATATCGACAGCCCAGCTATAGGCACGAACGGTAAAATCGCAGTAGCAGTAGTTCGTTAAAGGACCCAGGGCATCCAGATCCTACTTGGCGAGATGCGTTCACTGCATGCTGCATGAACGAAAGCACGGTGTAAGAAGGCAGGTGATCCGACGGCGGCGCGAGGCGCGGCCACTTAGTGTGACTACGCACGTCGCTGCCGCAAGGGGCAGCACCTGTTCTGGGGGCCACTTTTTCGCTCGCTTTGATGGCGCTTCTATGGGAACGCGCGGCAGAGGTGCTTTATTTCGATGCATATATGTCGTTCGCCTGCTTAAAACGACTCTATTTGGTTGGAGGAACGTCCCTTTATATTTCTGCCGACATTCCGATTGACTCCGATGCGACGAGCAGCGGCTACCTAGCAACGGCAAGCGCTGCGTCTGCTCGAGCACACGACGCGTCTCTCTCGTGTTGGAAATGACGGTATTTTGACTGTAAGTGGCATGAAACCTTCTACCTGCTCAGGATTTGGAGTCTAAATAACGAAAAATTGCATATCTTTAGGTATGGGTGTTTAAATGCTGACGGAGGTCGTAAATTATCCACTGTTGTGCCGCTGCTCCAAGGCTTCCTGAACACGTGCTGCCCCTAGCGGCGGCGCTCACTTCCGGTCACACGAAGTGGCCGCTCTCTCGCCTCAGCGCGGGCGCGCCGTCGGAGCATCTATCTTCTTACACCGTGATCGAAAGTCGTAGTTCGCACGTTAATGCGAAGGTAATGTGTGGTGACTGAAATCAAAAGACGCCATCACGTCAGCAGTTACACCGTTTCTATGCCCTAGCGCGAAATTTCCGTATTTCCACAAACAGGCCTACAAATTCCTGCATCAAAAAGGCAAATTTACCTAGAGTTGGCAGCACTGCTTCGCTGTCACATCCCGATTCGAAAGGGGAACAGCGGGGAAAGACGACGGACAGAAGGGGAACACACACCAGCGCTGGTGTGTGTTCCCCTTCTTGTCCATCGTCTTTCCCCGCTGTTCCCCTGTCGTGTATGTACCGACTAGCCCAAGCCTCCACGGTGTTGCATCCTGATTTGAGCAAGCTTTACCTTAAAGCGACACTAAAGAGCAAAGTGATTACACCTGTCTTAGTAAATTACCCCTCCCCAATGCTAAAAAAGCCACTGTTAGCTTGAGAAGAGGCCTAGTAAGCCAGAAAAGCCGTAAAAATCGAAAGACGTGTAGCGATGCCTCCTTGACGTTTCCGCAGCAGCTCACTGTTACGCCATATATTTTGAAGGCGTCTGCTGGTAGGTTTATCGGTAAAAATGGACTACACTGTATTCTAAAGGAGATAAAGGTTGAACTTGGCAAGTTTCGCAAACTTTTATTGACCCAACAAGGCCTAAGTACAAAAAAAAAAGAATACTTTGAAATTCGTGACGTTACACTCACGTACCGGCGCTGGCGCGAAATTAAACAAATTGCCCCGTGGCATTCATTTGCTATTCTAATAATCAATTTATTACAGAATGGATACCAAGAGAAGGGAAGCGCAGTCGAGGATGGCAGAAAACTAGGTGGAGTGATGAAGTTAGGAAATTCGGAGGCGCAAGTTGGAATCAGCTAGCGCAAGACAGGGGTAATTGAAGATCGCAGGGAGAGGCCTTCGTCCTGCAGAGGACATAAATATAGGCTGATGATGATGATGATGATGAATGAATATATTTTCGCGATATTAACGGAAATAGAGTTTCGAGGAATACTTTATCAGTCTGAACTGATTTAGTGTTTCTCTTTATAGGGTCAGCGAGGCCGTTACCGTCAATGCCACAATAACCCGGAAGCCACTGAAAGATGAGATCGTGCCCTTTCCCCGAAGCATGATTGTTACTTTCTCTTATTTCAGGTATCATCCGCTCGCATGCACTGTGACGCAAAGACAATGTGATGCTCTAAAGCGCTGTTTCTGAGTCACAAACACGCTTACAAGGTCTGACCACGGAGCCACCCAGACTATTTTCATTCAATTGACAAGGACGCAGGGGGGGGGGGGGGGGGGGGCATTGTAAGAGAACTTCGTTTGTGTGCCCGCACAAAGACAGAAGCTTTCTGGGGCTCTCCGTGTGTATCTACTAGCCACCTACGTACCCTGCACCCTTTGTTACTGCTCCAAGTGCGGCTAGCCTCTCCCGCGGGGATGCAACACTGCTCTACTGCCTATGGCTTGGCGTGGCACTTACGAACGCTTATCCTTTCCGTCTTGGGATGTGCGATAGACCAACGTGCGACACCTGCGCTTCTGAAGAAACTATTCAACATCTGTTGTGCACGTGACCTCAATACGACGTCCCGCGTACCTCTTTACAGACCGCGCTAAACCGACTGGGCTCTAGTAGAACATTATCTAAAACAAATATTCTTCGGCGCTGGTCACACCCGTCGATGGCGCAGAAAGCTATTTGCGTGCTACGGCAGTTTTTGAGAACACCGGCCTTAGTGACCGATTGTAGTCCTGCTGTGCCTCCTACTGTGTGCGCGCAGTGTTCGCTCTCTGTCACTTTATTGCTTTCTATTCCCCATTTCCCTTTCGGCCAGAGTAGGGTAGCAAACCAGACGCTGGTATTGTTGACCTCCCTGCCTTTTTCTCTCTCTCTTTAGTGTCTCTTTACACTTTCGCGCCTGGTTCTAGATTGCGGCTGTAATTGCTTCCGTGGTTACGTGAGTATTCAGTGGCACTGGCGGCAGGCATTGTTTATTGGACCTAGCGGATACATCGGAAGACTGCCTGTTTATTTGGCACCCATTAAAAACATAAATAAATAAATAAATAAATAAATAAATAAATAAATAATAATAAATAAATAAATAAATAAATAAATAAATAAAGGTTAAGGCAGATCGTATTTTGAATAAAATATTAAAAAACAAGACTTTATGCACAGACCACAGAATGCACTATCAACAAAAATTATGAAACAACATGCCACACGTGGTTCAGTTGCAGTTTACACAATGGGAAATTGCTGTTTATAATGTGTGGGCGTGCAATCAGACAGAACAACAGCGAAACACATAATTTACATAGACGGCCGTCAGCATTCGTAAACGGAGCCGGAAATGCTCGTTGTTGGTTTCTTACATATTGGCGAAATTCCTCTGGGCATTGCAAAGCTGCTGTAGCAACTTTGTCGTACAATGCTACAAAATAAAAATGCCTTGGGTTATTGCAGAATGTTAACATTATACATTTTGTAGAATTCTCGCTGCGATAGTCTGCACATTTTGCACAGCTATAGCAGTGCCTCCTTACGCACTGGAGCTTTTAATCCCAAATTTTCTTTAATAATTGAAACGACTATGATGAATTGCATTGTGAAAATGAAATGGCGTAACTGCTCCTTGCGTATCCAAGTAGGAACCTTATCAATTGAAACGAAGCGGATGACAGCAGGCGTAACGCCACTTGGACTTTCTCTGCAAGGGAAATTCAAAGACTCACGACCATTCAGTTTCTGCCGTCCACTAACGTTTTCAGAGTAAATAAAAAAAAAACAATCACACAAAGGGCAACAATGTAATCCTCTTTAGAAATATCTATATGAACGACACACGACAATGTAAAGTTTCAAGGCAGCGTCCTTCTGGAGAAGCGGTACACTTTCTGGAAGACAGCCTAAGGAAACTCTCTGCGCCACAGTATAACAAACTTCGTTCGAGTGGTGCTTTAAAGCGGTGTGCCGCAACATGAAGTAACGCTCTAACAAACACGCCGCCCCGCCCCTCACAAGCCCCGTGCAAATATACGGCGCTGTGTTGAGTGTCGACGAAGAGCAGATCAAGCGAAAGCGCGGCATGCTCACTGGTAGGCAGGCAGGCAGACAGACAGGCGTCGACTGGTGGGCCTAAATGGGCGCAAGGCGATGACAGCTGTCAAAGTGGTGGCATAGCCGGTCAGCATCGGAGCACCGAAGCGCTCGTCACTGCAGGGGGGGCCCGATCTGGGAAAGCTCAATCAGCGCCCATCGCGGGGTGCCCCGCGGTTTCGCGCAGCGTGGAAAGGGAGAGCGGAACCGGCGGATCTCAATGTCAAGGCTTCGGCGTGACGCTAGCCGCTGTTGGGATGATCCCTGACGGCCTGTCTGCGCATTCGCGCCCCCCCCCCCCTCCTCCCTATACCTCCGCCGCTGCGCAAAGCCGAAGAGGCGAGGCGCGTTTGTGTACGCTACTTCCTGAATCGCGGGCGCGATCAACCTGCGGCAGCGCGCGCGATCGGCGGCACGCGCGTGCATGGGAGTGCGCGGGACGTGGTCGCCGTGGGCCCTTGCGCGGCAGCTGCGACACGGAGACCAACTTGTCCCAGGCGCGCGCGTATCCTTTCTTCGTGTCGGTCCCTTTAAACGGGGGCAGCGTGTTCGCGGCCGTCTGGCGACCGAAATAGGCTCTCGCGCAGGGGCTTGTTCTCCCTCCTCTCCGGCGCGCATCCGCCGCTCGTTGGGTATTCCTCTCTCGCCGAAAAGGAGCAAGTTTACAGATTTCCCGCTCCAATGTAGATCAAGCACACCTTCTCCTCGCGGAAACGCCATGGGCTTCTGCGGCCGCCTAGTGGACTTGACCGACTATTTTTATCAAGCTTCGAAATGGACGCGCTCATTCAGCGGCGCCGCCTTCCCCCTTGCCAGACATCACTAGCCGATAAGCGTGCGTCCCCCACAGCTCCGAGCCCTCCTCGCGGCTCGGCTGGTCTTTCTTTCTTGCCCACTCTGGTATAAAACCCTGCAAGGCCACGAGAGCCTGCACTGCGAGCCGAATCGAGCAACGCACTCAGTGCTTTCCAGCGGAGCAGCTCAGGGATTGTAGCCATGAAGACGATCGTAAGTGCCAACGCGCCTCGTGCTACGGCTCACCCACCACGCCGCTTCGCGTTCCATGTGCAGCGCCGAGCAGGCCGCAGACCTGAGTCAAGGTCGCATGTTCGACCCTGTCTTCCTCAGCAGGTGTCGCACCCGCGATCGTGACGAAGGCTTCGTCGGTGGCTTCGTGGCGTTCAGTGACGGCGATTTCATTTTTGGCTAATTCTATCAATAGACAGGCCACAGATAACGAACTCATTCAACCCGTGTGAAGAACGACAGGCGAAAAGTTGTTCAGTAATTATTGCATTCATCGCATTTATATAACAAACGTTCTGTTGACAGTGAATGGGATGCGATGATTGAAAGTCAACCTTGAATATGCAAACTCATGGGTGATGATTCCAGTTGAAACAAATATTTCTTGGATAGCGTAAAAGACTTGGCTTAAGAAAGAAATTTAGGCTGGGTAACTTACCTAAGCAGATTTGATAATAGCGAGTGACTCTTCCATAAGCATGTCTGCTAAGTACTTGCCTCCTCAAGGGTACTTGGCAGTCAGCAACACTCAATGAAACCATCAGGTAAATTGGCATCAGTGAATTCGTTGACAGTAGCTACATTGAACGTGATGTCGACATTGTTTTCAATTATATATGAGGCCTGAAGTATTTTTCGACTCCTAAATTCCTCAAAAAATCAAGATTTTGCGTTGACCAGGGGATGAGCTATTTATTAGCGCTCGCGAGGGCAAATAGCCTAATCAGTGAGTGTGATACGGCTCTGTGTCTCAAGCCACGACAGGGAGAGTATGTCCACCTTTTGAGTGGTTTATTTAACTTGATCTACGTCGATTTATGGCTGATCTTACCTAGTTGTCCAGCTGTGTGGTGAGAGACAGTTGTGAAAAGGAATGGCCCTCTATTGACAGGTCGAACAGCACTGGAATTGCATTCTTTAATGTCCCTAATATGCAGTCGGCATTCAGGGCAGAACTGAAATAATCCAAGTTGACGATCATTTGTAGTACAATTTCCGGTTTCGGCTGCGATGAAAAGCGAAGACATCAGGAGCGAAGGTACTACAAAACTGAGGGATCTTGCTTTGAGTTCACCAGCTGTAATTGAACACTCCTGCTGATTCTAAGGACGAGGGTGTAGAGGAAAAAGAGAGAGGAAAGGCAGGAATGTTAATCAGCAAAAGCTTCAATGGTCACTAAGAATGCAGCTCTGTAATACGTTTTTCGACGTTTTCTATAAAGACTCAGGAAATAAGAATGAACGAGCTTGCAAGTAGCAGAATAGTAAATTTAAGGGTTGATTTTTTAATACGATCAAGAGCCTCTCAATGCTCAACGTAAGTCTGTAGCAATGGGCCCATGAGATGCTCAATAAGCCTCTCTGCTGAGGATGTCTTTAAAGAAAGACTAATTGCGTGTTAATTTTAGGAGTAAGAAAAAAAGCCCAAATTGTCCTTTATTGCTTTAGAAAAGTGAAGGGTACGCTGTCAGTGACACATTTCAATAAGTTAACGTGTCTTTATTGTGAATTACCATTTCATCCATCTTGTTCTGGCCATACGAATACTAGTAGGACTCGGCTGCTCTTGAGTAGATGAACGTTGTAACAGCGATATAGCCTCGCAGAGGTTCTGGAATAATGTGCGACTGGTGATTTGATGTTTTTTTCATGAGAAGTATTTCCTTTAAATGAATATGGCTGCTAAACTCTTTGAGCATAAAGCTGCAGTCGAACTTATGAATTTACCATCAGCGTGGATCCAGCTGTCATCCAAATAATTTGCAAGCGCTTCAAAGACATACTGACGACTCACCGTAATCACCGATTTAAATTCGTGCTATGCGAGGCTAGAACTGCCCACATTTATATTTTTACTATGGTCAGCGTTTGGGGCTAACTGAAGTGAGAACACTGAGTACCGACGTGTATCCACGCGTAAGATGCGGCTACTGCACTCCTTCTTACTATGAATGCCATTATGTATTGTTAGCGACGGAATAGATGAAAGCAAAGACTCCTAACCCTATGCGACAGCAGTCTGTTTAGGGCAGAAAGCACCTAAAGTGAACATGCAGCATGCATGCTCGACTGTAGAGTGCACTTCAAGCTTGGATGCCCGGCTCCCAAGTGGTTGTATCACGTGGTTTCTTCTCCATCGCAGGTGCTCGCCTTAGCATCGCTAGTAGCGACGATGACCAGCGGTGTGCATGGTGGATATGACATCAACGCGCTACACGCCCTGAGCGCCGTCAATTCCGGTCACGGAGGTGGCGGCGGTGGCGGCGGCGGCTACGGAGGAGGCTACGGTGGTCACGGGGTCCCCATTGTCAGAGTGGGCTACGTCAAGAAACCCTACGTGTCTATCGGTGAGCACACGCATATCTCGAGCCGATGCCACAAGGTTTTAAATGCTGCGAATTTTTTATTTCATCATCATTATTAAAATGATTTCATTTCTTTTCTTCGTTTTTTTTTTTGCATGGAAGCATTTTTCTTGGACGCTCGGGTTCATGTAAGCTCTAAATGTCCCTATCACCATCTAAAACTTGCGTTCGTGCAAGCCTGTGTCACCAGCACTAGGATTTCAGAAGTGTGATCCCCAGTTGCCCACTAGCAGATTTCGTCGCTGGTAATTGGTCACCCGCCCGGATTTAGTAGTGCCAGACTTCCCTCGCCAAATTATACCCATTATACTGGCGCATACATAAGTATTCTGCTACAGATAAAAATAATCACTCGATTAATATCGTCGATAAGGCTTTGTTACGTAATAGTGAGCGTAATACGAAATACCCAGTCAAGTTTTGTTAATGATAAAAACCATGACCGTGTTGTAATTGATACACATGTTCTACCTGCAGGATATGTGCCCAAGAAGGTGGTGAAGTTTGTCAAGGTGCCCGTCAAGACCGTCGGCATTGGCATTAGGCCTGTGCTAACCTACAAAGTTGCCCATCAAGTCAAGGTTGGTCACCCATACTTTGGATACGGACATGGCTTTGGACATGGCTATGGACACGGCCACGGCTACGGCGGTCACGGATACGGCAAGGGTATCAGCATCGGCTTTGGAGGCCACGGTCTCGGTATTGGTCTTGGACACGGATATGGTGGCTACGGACACGGCGGTTACGGTCATGGTTACGGCGGCGGTTACGGACATGGATTCGGCCACGGCTACGGCCACGGGCATGGTGGCTACGGTGGCTACGGACATGGTTTCTGGTGATTGGTGTGCGTGCTGGCGACGTCATCCTGGTCATACTCAACGGTTGCGGTAAGATACGTGAAACTGTATCTAACCCAGAGCAATAATTGCAGATGTTTCATGGACATTCATATGGGGGACACTTATATAAAAAAAAGAAACAAACAACAAGCAAGCGCACAAACAGACAAAAAGTGCATATAAGTAACGGAGGGGCCCGTACTCCATGAATCATGACTTGCATAAGTACACAAGTTCTGTTCATTTTAAGCGCAGAAAAGAAGCTGGTGACATTGCTAAAAAAAAGTAGACTATTACCTAAAAATGCACAAAATTTTAAACAAAAAGCGAAAATAACGCTTCTCATGTAAATACTGGGCTAGCGATTGGTTACCGCACAAGAACTTCTTTTCTAGATAAGTCACTGGCTCCATAATAAATCACAATAAACTACAATGCTCAGATAACGCTATCTGGCTCCGAAAGACAGCTCAGCAAGAAATACATTGTCTGGTTTACATTGTTCATGCATTGCACATAATTTTTGTCATTGATTATCGTTTTGATTTTGTTTTTCTTTATTTCAGGACAAACTGAACCTCATCTGTACATAACCTCATCCTGCTCAACTCTTAGGCTTAATACGATTATTAATAATAAAATGTGTATATACGTGTCCTTACAAACCAGTCGTCTGAGTTATACCTGCGGGGCATTACTGCGCTAAAGGCGGCTGATAGTGCCTCGCTCTCAAGTAGAACACACGCAGACATACAAAACCGTCCCAGAAAGAGAGAGAGAAAACTCTGAACGAACTCCGAAGGTAGGTACGGTCTTTCCAGACGTGCAACGTCAGTAATGCAATGGCTGAAAGCGTCAGTAGTACAGCGCGGTTTGTTGAACTCGTAAAGAAATAAGGAAAAAGACACATTCCCGAAGGTTACGCCTAACTTTGAGTGAGGCCAGGCTGAAAAGCTAAAACATTTATATTTTCCTTACACTGCGGTTAAAAGAAAATATTCTTTGTCGTCAGCTTTTTGGTTTGCATTAGCAGTAATATAGTTGTTATTGATAAAGGATATAGCATCGAGGTATCAATCGAGGTATCAATCGAGGTATCAGTGCTCATTGCCTCACAGCAGGGAGTCTAAAGCGGCCTCCCTCCCCCACGTGAAGGATGAGCGTGTGATACCAGGGGACGCGTAGCCACGTTTGTAGGCCATCGCGATCTGCGATCTTGAATGCTTGCAGTGGTCTGGGCGGCGTAGAAATGTAGAGCAATCCACTCTCTACATTAGAGAACGAGAGCACCTGCTTGTTATTGTCTATGCAAAACAGAAGCAGAAAGCACGTGTTGCCGATCTGCTAGTCGTTTGAGCTTCTCAAGGCGCTCAAACGGCCCAGCGCGAATTATCGCGGCAGCGAGAGAGTTATCGTAGAAAAAGAGAAAGTGGATAATTTATTTTAGGAAAAGCAGAGAGGTCGGCTTGAGTTAACTGTCATTCAACCTGCTACCCTCATCAGGAGGAAGAGATGAAAAAGAAGGGTATGGGGAAACATTATGAGGGCCGAAAAGAGAGAGAGAGAGAAAGTAAATGAGAGGAAGGAAGGTTAACCAGGTTACACCTGGTTTGCTACCCAGCCCTGGGGGAGAGGGAAGCGGGCAAAAATGGAAAAACAAGAAAAGGAGACGAAAAGGAAGAACAAGTGATGCGCGGGCGCACACATAACAGCGTTCACCGAGCTATCAAATGGGGTCGGAGAGCTCGATCAGTTGACTTCAAAAAGTGCAGCAGTGCTCTTTTGACCCTCTGCACGGATGACGGTCGAGGTCATGGTCCCAGTATTTGCTTCTTCCGCCGCGCCCTGTCGTCTGGTCGGCTTATAAAGCGGCACGCAATGTCTGTCTTTCATTTTCATTATAATAAGATATGTTGGATCGTCCCATCGCAATCACAAGCGCTGCACGAGGCACTGTCCATCATGCCGATAGGAAAACTGTATGCGTTTGTCAAGGTGACGCCCAACCACAAGCGACACAGTAAAGGTTCATCGCATCAAGATAGACCAGGCGGTAGTGTAATCTGCAATGAAGCGTCACGAGAATGCACTTCCGATGAATTCAATGTCGACGTACAAGTAGGCGAAGTTGCCATGGTGAATCAGGCCTTGACAATGGCACAGGCACAAACTGGACTTGTTCGTGGCGGAACGCGCTGCTTCGTCGGCTGCAACCGACCACCGGAGAAAGCCTTTCCAAGCAGTTTTTTCCTGCACGCAGTGAAGTACTGCAGAAAGGCATAAGAGTCAGGACAACGCGGCCGTTCTAGTAGGTCTTTTCGTCACAAGGGCTATAATAAGTACAGTTTCGGGGCCCTGTTTCTAGGAAGATATGCGATGTTAGAAAGTAATGCTACTTATAGAAATTTTGGCTATTCGCCAAGGCTTGCATATCGTGAGATGGAGCATGTATGAATGGGACCACTAAGTGAACCAGTCTAGATCATCCGAACCGACAACAGTCCTAAAGGTGGGAAGTCTTAAAATAAGGATAATGTGGGGAGTTTGCTCAAATTTTATGCGATACGCTTACGTTGCGTGGCCACGCACAATTGGGTCAAAACAAATTTTGACTATTTTAAAATGCTATCCGAACTATGCAAATTCAGTTTGCATTCGCACAGTTCTTTAGATTCCTTGGGAGACACATTGTGCACAGGAAATTATAACCAGGAACTGTATAATTAACGAAATGTTAAATAAATAATTTCTTTAACGTTTGAGTTTGCGGGATACATTCCTAATATACCAGATGTGTTTTTTAGATTATACATAATTTTTTTTAATCGCCTGCGGCAGATAGCACAATTCTAGTCAATGAGCTGTATTACTCAAAGAATCCACAAATTCCTACTTACATGGGAAATCGAAATGTATGGTCGACTAGTTAACAGAATTTCACTAAATAATTTTTAACAAATTATTTTACGGCACATATTACAATTTACGACTTATAATAAAACCCGCAGACAAAGGCGGCAGCATCGTAATCTGGCCCATAGAAAAGTACAATACTGAAGCCTTCAAACAACTGAGCTACCATACCCATTACACAAAACTCAGCTCTAACCCAACTTCGGTTTACAACAACCTTGTGCAAAGTCCAATAGCGGAGCTCCTGTTCCAGGAACTAATCACCCAGTCTGAATATCGCTTCATGATGTCCAATAACAAAGAAGCCGGTGGCTTTTACCTTCTTCCTAAAATACATAAGCTTCCCGTAGAAGAAATATTTACAGCAGAAATCCCAGGCTGGCCTTTAGTGTTTAATAAAGACACACCTAACAAGTCACTATCTAAATTCTTAAATCACTATTTGTGAAACATCCCAACCACCCTATCATCTTTTGTTCAAAATACGCCCCACTTCCTTCGAATTACCGACTCGATTAACGCTAACGGAATCATCTCCGACCGCGCTATTCTAGTAACTTTAGATGTTTCTGCTCTTTACACTAACATACCCATGAGTGAAGGAATTGAAGCCGTGTTGAAGTCCCTCGCAGTCAATCCTCAAGCGCACGCTCCTTAAGTTTATCTGTCACTTCTCGAGTTAGTTCTCACGCTCAACTATTTCGAATTTGATTCTATTCACTACCTACAAGCTTTCGGCACAAGCATGGGAACACCATTCGCTCCCATGAATGCCAACATTTTCACCGGACAGCTTGAAGCAAACTTGATACAATCATACCCTTCCCTTTAAAACCCCATACCTACCTGCGTTACATTGACGACATATTCACAATATACGGAACAGACGCGCTAACCGACCTAATTAGCCATTTCAACCGCTTTCACCCGAGTATAAAGTTTACAACTCATCCCTCTCCTAGACAGATCAACTTCCTCGACACAAATGTTTACATAGAAAATGGAAAACTGAGAACGAAACTTTACCGGAAGCCTACGGATAGCCAGCAGTATTTAGACTACACCAGTCACCACCCGCGACAATGCAAACGAGGAATTTTTGTCGGACAAGCGAAACGAATAAGAAGAATACGTAGCGAAGGCAACGATTATATCCACAACCTAAATGACCTTAACGCTAGCGGAACGAAACAATTCACAAATTGCACTCGACCGGGAGTATGACGAAGCGTCAAGATTAGAGCGGCAGTCGGCATTAGCTAAGAAACAACCTACACCAGAATCTGATAGATCACCAGCTTTTATGACAAAATATTCTAATGTCCTCCCAAACATGAACATCCTACGAAAATACCATCCAATTACTAAGAAATTCATTAGTCATTTTTTGTTAATTAGTTGAATATGTGTTTAGATTTCTCGTGCTACTAATGTCCGCCTCTTCGAATAACCCAGCTCAACCATGAGAATTATGCTACCTGCCACCGGCGATTTTAAAAAATTCCGTAAAGCTTAATTTCGAACACACGGTATACTGAGACGAGAAGAGCATATATGTCGCCTTGAAGAAGACAAGTCCACTCGTCGAAACGTTGGCTCCTGCTCTTACCTTGTTGTCGTGTTTCTCATCGTCTTGAATTTCCATCTCCCGCATTCCCCGTATTTTCCCTGAATTTACGACTTGTAGTTTGTGAGCTCACAAAGCGTATATACTTGTGGTGAATTCCGAGAATGACTCCAGTTTCTATTATATTCATTCCCAAAGTGTGCAACGAAATGCATTGGCGTCCGAGTTATGTTTGTGCTTCAAAGCATGAAACGGCGTTTTGTTAGAAAAGTATAAGTGGAACAACAGTGCATTTTTAGCGCAAGTTTGACGGTACACCAGACGACAAACCGCCACATATCGCAAAACCGATGCCATCTTAAGAAATCCCACTAAGTGGATATGCCTCGCAAGCTCACCGGCTCCTATTGGTAAATTGCAATATGCGATTCGAAGTAAATTGTTAGGAACTTAATTACTGATTTTTTGGGGAAAAACATAGCGCAAAAAAGACACGTACACGAGAGAGCGACACGCACACAGCGCTGTGCGTGTCGCTCTCTCAGAGCTACTGTGCGTGTCGCTCTCTCAGAGCTACCTGAAAATAATTCTCTAAGGTTTTTGGACGTCAAGCTGTGCTTGTTCAGTAGACACTTGTGCTGGTCCTTCGAGCCGAGGAGCGGGAAACCGCTTCTCTCTTTCAAGTCAGCACATTCGAAATTAGTTAAAAAAGGAATCATTAATGTGTGCCTGGTCAATGCCCTCAGAAGGTCATGTCCGCATTCAATGCAAATAAGTTTTGATGCGCAGGTTGACCTCTTGTTATCTGCCGGATACACGAAAGCTTTAATATCAGCCGTCGCGGAAAAGCTTTGTAAGCAAATCAAGCGGGGTGAAAACAATCGAGCACCTCGCCCGCCAGTGGAAAAGAAAAAATCTTGCAGTACTTCCGTATATACCTGTTGTGTCCCACAAACTGAAGAGGGTAGGGCAACGCGCTGGTGTTGCGGTGGTTTTTTTTTCCGCTCCGAAAAAACTATCGAAACTTTGCAAGTTTGGTTCGCAAACCAGGCGTGGTCGTTCTACTGTGAAACACAGGAACGGTTTAGTCTCCTGCACCACTGGCGTGGTGTATATGAATCCTCTCTCCTGTGGAAAAAAGTACGTGGGACAGACCGGCAGGCGCATAGATGATCGTCTCAAGGAGCACCATAATAACGTGTACAACACGGTACAGGGTCATCTGGGCATTCATTGCCGTGATCACAGGTGTAAGCCCTACTTTGACAAAAGCGAAGTGCTGGCTAGACATAATTCACAGCTGGCACGTGAAATCATTGAGGCAGATTTCATCAGGAAATTTGATAGCTCGTATGTCAGTTCACCTTCGATTGCACTTTCATCTCGGGAAATCGCATATCTTAACAACATTTGAATGACAAACAGCCAGTGTGCATTGTCAGCACGTGGCTATCATTATCATCATTCAAAATGATGCTCCAGTGTTTTGCTAATTATTCACATGTTGCGCATGGTAGTGCCTTATATATTTCTTCCTTCATGTCCTCATGAATAAACTGCTGCAAGTCAGCGCTGTGTGCGTGTCGCTCTCTCGTGTCCGTGTCTTTTTTGCGCTGTGTGTTTTGCAGTGAATCAGCAACACGCCCAAGCTTCCACGCTAAATCACTTCATACTGATTTTTAATTAGCCAAATATACATTTAGATTTCTTGCGCAAGTATAATGTCCGCCTCTTTGAGAATCCAGTTGAGAATCGTATACTGGCGTATAGCCAGTATACGCGAATCTGCAAAAAACGTTGAGACCCTTTAAAGTAGCACAAAACACAGCCTTACGCACTATTCTTTTCCCTCGAAAAACAAAATCAGTCACCGGCACGCACGATCATGGATTACAATCGGTCACAAAGTGCATCAGTTACCGTATCTTGATCCTTGCTTAGAAATTTTTAACAAGGCTATTCAATGACTTTCAATCCGGCTAGCATACCATAACAACATATTCTTCGTGATCTACCTCATCTCTAGCTACAACAAACCAGCACAACTAAGATGTATTTCTCTGTGAAAAGGAGTCGCCGGCGCTAAATAAAGGCATCGCATGCGTAATGCGAAGACGTGGGTTCGCATCCCACCTGTGGTCAGTTGTTTTTTCATCCGCTTTCATTTCCATTGATTTATCATTTCTTTATTTCAAATTAAGAACTGCAGATAATTTCCCCTATGGTGTAATTGTTGGCTTCTTATGATATGACTAATAAAAATCGGGCCCCTTCAGTTTCCTTTCTTCGGGTTTATTACATAGCGAGGGTTTGGTGAGGGTCTGCTGAGTTTGTTGATGGGAATTCGTCGCGTTTTTTAAAATATAGGTAGGACATTCAGCAAGACAATAGTGCCAAAGGGGACGTCCGTCCGTCCGTCCGTCCGTCCGTAGTATCGATTCAAGCGTACGTACCGATTCAAGCGAGATGCAAACAAGCTTAACGATGGGACTGTATATGGCAGCGTCACTATTGAGCACAATGCAAGGGGTGATTATACAAATATTTTTGTTCGTAAGTGCTGTTTGCTATTGGCCGGCCATCTTCAGTATCAATATCTCCAACGTCACAATTGGTTGGCATGTGACTCTTACAAACAGTTATGTAGCTTAAGAACTTCTTGGTGAATACGTGCTTGTGATGAGGTTCTTTCAATAAATTACTCGCTACTGAGGCACAGCCTCAGCGCATGAAATGACGAAGCCGTTCGTTACCACAACAAGTCATTCATTAAAGAAAATACAGCGAAAAGAGAAAACAAAACTCGGAAAACTAATCACAAACACAAAAGAGGAATAAGTCATGAAAGAAAGCATAAAAGTCGGAAGGGGGCTTACAGTTTCATGGTTCGCACTGGAGCTGTGGGATGGGCTAGAAGCGGTGACAGAGGCGGAGCTCGAAGTGGAGTAGCGGTGACGAAACTAGAAGCCGTCGAAGAAAATCCTGGTCGCCCCCAGGCGAACACTAGGGATCCAATAATGCAGGAGGAAGTTCCGCAAGTTCCACTGTGACGTTGGGAACAAGGATAGATATCCTTGGTACGGTAGAGGTCTTGTCACCGGACACCAAGTCCAAGGGCTTCACCTCTGCGACCGGTACAAGGGCTTCATTTCTCCCACGTCGGTCGGCACCTTATCATCAGGCAGCCATGATCAACGCTGCTGTGAAGACAAGCATAGTGCAGACTGGCAACAGCAGGACGCCCTTACGGCGTTCACCAGCCGGAGCTCGGGCACGGCGCTGGAGACGCTGGGCCGTCTGAGTCGGACGCCCTTCCGACGTTCGCCAACCGCAGGCTGCAGGAAGAAGCTGGTTGTCGTGTCGATTCCAGGTGGGAGCCTGGAGCGGCCTTGGGCCAGGAACTCGACTGGCCGCTACTTGCTTGTTTGCTTGCTTGCTTGATCCTCATCCGTGGCGCTTACCCACTACGGGGGATTGGCCGCTACTCCCGCACCCTGGTCTTCTTCTTCCCCTTCTTCTCCCATGATGGCTGTCGCTTGCTTGCTCGTTGCTCACTTCTAGCAATTGCCCACTACGATCACTGCACTCGCGCATTTCACATATCACAGTGCTGTTCTGACCGTCTGAAAAAAAAGAAAAAAAAGAGAGAATAAATATTGGCCTAAAATTACATGAGTGTCTCCTGTTCCTTGGCTTGTAACCACCGACACAATAAAAACTTACGCGCAACATTTTGAAGGAAGGAAGTAATGCTTAGGAACATACAGAAAAAAGATTAAAAAAAAGAAAAAAAAAGCTGTGAGTAATGGCTTCCGCGAACCACGATATATAATGCAGCGGCGGACTATGAAGTTGACAAAATTAGATTTTTTTTCTCCTGACGAAAACCGCAGGTAACGTCACTCAAATTGAAATTTCTTGACAAGCGATCAGAGAAGATCACGGCAGCGTTTACTTCGCGCGACAAGTTATTGGCGCCCACGCTGGGGCGCTACAAATTGCGGTCTATTTCCGTGCGCGAAGTAAAGGCAGAAATATTGATGCGCGGAGTTCATTCAGCCCACTTGCCGCGTCACTCAAACACGCGCCGATGCCAGCGTCAGGTGAGCGCGCCGGAAAGGTTGCGATTGACAGGTCGGAGAGAGCTAGCCTGGCCGGCCACATTTAAAAAGTAAATGGAGAGCGTTTTGCACTAGCGTCAACCACTTTATACATCGTGCCTGCTTATTTGCCAATTCCGACAGACCGAGCGGGAAATCACGGCGAAGAAAACAAAAATCTAATGAAAAAGAAAAATACGGCCATTAAAATGTGGTTCTTGTGTCGATACGTGCGCAATACAAGCAAGATAGCAGTATCTCAAAGGATGACGTGGTGCCATCGAAGCAAAACCACGAGTCGATTTCCGGACCCATTGGGACTTGAATAACGCATAAAAAGAAATAATAGTAAATCCCTTCTAAGGCACGCTCATGCTACCCTCAGCCTCAGGTCACCGTCTGCTTCAGCTTGACAGGCTTGGGTTCTATGTACTACTGTTTCCATAATAAAAAAAGCTCAGGGATAGTATAGTACATGCAACTCCGGAAACAAAACGGTCGCGAGCGACGCGCTTGGAATAGCTGTCTTTGTGCTTTGTCAGTCCTCTAATGCGAAGCTCATTATTTCCCTTACTCTTGGCACTTTACGGTAGGTAGGTAGGTTCCTGTCTCGCCTCGCTTTAAGAAGAATAAAATATTGTGTGACCGATGTGGGAATCGAGCCTCTGCCAATGAGCACTGCAGCCGGGTACTCTATTAGGCCGCGGTCGCACTTCTGGCCGCCTTTATTGCATGAAAATATGAGTAATGCCATGCAAAAATTATTTACATTACATTTAGACACACACACGAAAAACAAACGCACACATGCTACGCAGTCCAATGCAAGTTCAAAAATCGGGCAAACAAAGATAAGCGTCCAGACGCTAAATCCACTCGGGAACGGGATCAAAGGTTCCAACCACACTGCGCACTTGAGCAGCCTCTTCTCGAATAAAAGAATTTGGCAAGCGAGGTGGCTCGGCATGTCTGTCGATCATGCGGCTTCCCCATAATGAATAGATCCTTAATAACATAAACAAATCATATGGTATATTACTTATGGTCTTTTTGAAAGGAAAGAACCGGATACCGTAAGATGTGAGAGGAAGTGTTTTTTTATAGTTCTTTGTAAAATGTCTCAAAAATAAAATGTATCATGAGAAAGAATAAAACAGTGTTCTATTGCTTCCGGTGGTTTCAAAGTCTACAATTTGCATTGCAGGGTACATATTCTCCTTTTTCATGAAGACATACATGCATGTCTTAAATGGCAAGGTGGAAGTGTGCAGCTTATCGAAAAATTTTTTCGCTGCTGGCATTATACACATTTTACGGACACGGCAAAGAACATTTTGACCAAATAGGGACAAATACGGCTTTCGATACATCGGTTCAGGGAAAAGTTTATGTACAAATGCTATAGTTATCGATGTTCGATCAACGCTAAACAAATATTGTAGAAGTGAATCTGGCTTTCAAAGATGAAAAAGTGTCGACAAGTTCTTTTAGGAAGTCCCATAACAGTAATTCTTGAGCAACGTTTGCAAAAGCCAGCTAGCTTGGTTTGGTTTAGTTTGGTGCGTATGGGGAATGGCGGCTAACTACTACGGGGAATCGAACATGAATTGGGTGGCAGCTCCTTGAAACACTCAGCGCGTGCACCCCGTGCAACTTTGTCTTTCTACAGCGAAGCAATTAAGGGCTAGGTTCCCTAGGATCGTGTCCGCATGTAGAAAAGTTTTTGCTTTGGCTCCATGTGCGTGGCGGTTACCTGCCTGTTGTGCATTGACACAGGTGTCAAAACGGATAATGGATATTCCATTGTTATATCCTCGCCACCGCTGATGCCTCTTTCACAAGTGTAGCGACACTCGGCGGCGGTGCGTCCCACCAATCGTTGTGCCCCTTTGTCTCGTGACGTAGAGATCGCGCTAGCGCTGTTATCAGCAGCTGCCCTTTGGACTCGCTATGGGACGGACGCTCATTTAACCACATCTTCAAGAATCCTGATGTCAGGATCCTGATGATGCCGTGCTGCGTGTTGCGGCTATGAACGCTGTGGCTCATACGCTAGTTTATGACGATGGGGCGGACTTGGCGCAGCAAATGCACTACTTGGCCATCGCGCCGGGTGAAAACCAGACGCCGGTGTTCTTGCTTTTTGACGAACATGCCGAAGACACTCAATATAGTCAATAATGATAATACATAAATTCACTATAGCAATATTCACTATAGCAGACTCACCATAGCCACAGCTTCGCTGGCTTCCATCTTCACAGTAGTGGAAGGGCTCTGAATTTTTTTCTTGCGACAGCTGGTGCTTTGATGCGCCATGCTAGACTTCGGGACCGGCCCACTTTGACCAGTACTCTGCTTGTAGCAATTTACGCTACGTAGAAAGTGTTGGACGTTGTACAAACTTCGTGATCACCCAAGTTAATCAAGTTTTAACATTTCTTCGCCAAAGTACAAATGCCATTGTCGTTTTAACATACACCACATGAAATATACATACGTACGTAATATTGTGTAACACGTTTTCATTTCATTTATTTATTTACCCTAAGGGCCCAGAATGGGGTATTACATAGGGAGGGGAGGGGGGGGGGAAACAACAAGAAACTTCAAAACGGGTTGTAAGCATGAAGAACAAAACGCAAATAAAGAACACAAATAATCACAACATTAAGGAGATACAGTGCATCTAGTAGTGGCATGAAGTAATTATTATATAATGCAATAATACAAGATAAAGCTACAACACTTTTAGAATACTACAACAAATGTATGACAGTGTTCAAAGGTAGTAAGGTGTGCAAGCAGGATAATATGGTTGTTTAGAAATGATCAGCTGGTATGCCAGGTTTTTTCATTAAGGTGGGTTAGTAGAGCTGATTGTTAAGCAGATAATTCCTTAATGTTGGCAATGAATTGCGGAAGGGCGTTCCACTCAAAACTAGAGGTGAGTGTAAATGTTTTTTAGTCCGAGAAAAAGGTGGGTAGACCTTGAGTTCGTGGTCAATACGCGCGGAGATGTGGGCTGCTGGATGAATGAATTTGCGTGAAAAGGCACTGTTACTGTAATAAATACTATAAAAAAAGGATAATCGCGAATACTTTCTCCGTATTACAAGCGGTAAAATGCCAAGTGTTCTTTTTATGGATTACACACTGTGATAACTAGAATACGAGGACGAGATGAATCTAGCGGATTTACTTTAAATGGATTCCAGCATGTCGGTAAGGTAAGCTTGATGGAGATTCCATATGTTGGACGCGTACTCTAATGATGGTTTAATTAGTGAAATAAATGCCTGAAGTTTAGTGCCTGAATTGGCAAGGCGTAGGCGACGTTTTAGAACGCCAAGCTTTCTAAATGCTTTGCTAGTGATTAATTCGACATGATCATTCATTTTAGATTGTAATTGAACAGGACTCCTAAGTATTTAATCGATGAGACTGATTCAACTGCTGAATTGTTAATTAGGTATTCATTAGGCAATAAATTGAGATTGGGACAAAACTTAACGTGTTTACTTTTGTCAATGTTAATTTTCATCTGCCATTTACTGCACCATTCTGAAAGAGTCGTTAAGTTGGATTTCAGGGTCAAAGTGTCGTTCTGGTTTGTTATTTCTTTATATATTACGCAGTCATCTGTAAAAAGACGTACGGAACACTGCATGTTGGCCGATATATCGTTTATGTAGATTAAAAATAGCAGCGGTCCCAAAACTGATCCTTGTGGGACTCCGTAGTCGCTGATTATGTCACAATTCGTGTTTCTCTCGCTTACGCTCTTCCACTACTTATGTAGAAACTAACAATCGCCATGTCGTAGGCTCGCGTCGACGGCTGGCGTATAAATCATGCCATTGCCATCATACGATCGTCTACAACGTGGTTATCGTTGTGCTGCTATCGTCACACACACGTACGGTCATGACCCTCACACTCAGCGGCTCAATTTACAGGGACACGTTGGTCCATTTTGTGCTGCAGCTGTACAGAGTACTGTTCCTGGGACTCCTCCGTTACAGTCTATCTGTTTTGTCAAATACATGCAAGATGAACATTCATGCTCTGGAGAGTATACAAGGTCAAGCTCTACACACGTGTTTAGGGCTGCCTCGGTGCACCTCAACAACAGCAACAATAGCCATCGCGTAAGACAATACGATCCAGACACACGTAGCTGTTGACTTCCTCAGAGCGCACATTCGTCATCTGTCTAGGATCCCCGACCATCACCTAGCTTCCCTACCAGCCGAGAGACCTCAAGCGACCTTTTCAAAAGTGATTTGCGCACATCAAGAGTACACACCGTAATCTTACACACTGGCGGCGAAGCTTTCATCTCCCCTGTGGTGCCTGCGACAGCCTCTAGTGAATTTTACTATTCCCGGAATCACCAAGAAGGCCAAACATCCATCGCCGGCTTTGAAGCAACTGACGCTCCTATTACTGCACCAGACATGTAATGACTGCATACACATATATACTGACGGTTCGACCTCACCTGCCAGCTCAACTGCGCATTCGTCGTTCCAGCCAAGCAGGTTACAGTTAAATTCAAATTGTCACATATGACTACATCTATCAAATCAAATCAGTTTATTTCAGCATCAGATGAGACAGTACAAGAGTCACAACAGTGATACTGTGGGGTGAAAGCAAAAAGCCATCAAGGCTTGACAAGGGCTTTCACACCATTTAGCACATAGCAAACAGCAACAAGAAATCATAAGTACTTATAATACAGTGGTAAACATGTCTGAGTATTTTATCGCTTTTGTTCTGGAATGCACAAAAAAAGAGGTTTGTAGAAAAAGAAATGGTGTCATTCATTTTTAGTGGAAAACCTGTTTAGTGTTTGTGGCAGTAAATATTTCATCATTTGGCGACCATAGTTTGTACGTGTGTAAGGGATTCTCCAATCATCAGAGGCTCGCGTGCTATACGGGCAGGTGCATGGTGTTAAATGCGCTAAGTATACGAGAAAAGAATCATGGTTTCTTCTGCAAGTACGATATCTCTGAAGTAAATTCGAATTGTAAATGTCAGGCATTGGTAGTAAATTAAGGGCTTCAAATATGGGTTTAGAGTGTGCATCGCGTGGAGCACCTGTAATTATGCGTACAGCTTTTTTCTGTAGCCTATATATTCTGCCTAAGTTCTTTTCCGTTGTGGTGCCCCATACCAGATAGCAATAAGTTAGTGTAGATACGAATAGAGAATTATATAGTAGAAGTTTGATCCTTTGCGGCAAGCTAAAGCGAAGACGTGATAGGACATCTACGACACGAGAAAGTTTAGAGTGAACAAGATCAGCGTGATTGTTCCATAACATATTTTCGTGAAAAATCACTCCCAGGGTTTTCACTATAGGTTCAATTTTAATTGTTTCCGGGCCAATCGTTAGTGTCAAATCGTAGTTTACGGGCTTATTTTTGGGACAAAAGAGCACTGATTTTGTTTTAGAAGTCTTTATAATTAACGAATTCCTTATACTCCATGCGTTCAGTGATTGCAAGACATCGTTTGCTTTGTGCACAAGTTTATGCAAATCGCAGTCCCTAAAAAACAAGCTTGTATCATCTGCATAAATAATGAACGTTGTACTATTATCTATGTTCACCAAATCATTTACATAAATATTGAAAAGTAGCGGACCCAGAATACTACCTTGGGGGACGCCATTTGACAACTGTTTAAAATTAGACGCGTAGCCATTTATTGCAACTTTTTGCTGTCGGTACTTCAAATATGATTTTATGACATTTAAGAAGTTACCCCGGAAACCATAGTGGTCTAGTCTTTTAATTAGTGTAATGTGATTAATTCTATCGAAGGCTTTTGAAAAGTCAACGAATATTCCAAGTGTATATGTTTACTTTTCGAATGCATCTAGTATGATTTCTTTTTGCGTTAGTAGAGCAGTTTCGGTTGAACGCTGCTTTGTGAAACCAAACTGGAAAGGCGTCATAATGTGGTGCTTGGTTAAGAATGAAACTATCCGTTCATGTATTAGTTTTTCAATTACTTTAGAAAAAACTGGTAGAATAGAAATGGGTCTATAGTTTGATATGCTATTTTTGTCTCCACCCTTGAAAATAATAGAAACTTTGGCTATCTGAAGACGCCTAGGAAAAGTGCCTAATGTAAACATTAAATTAATGATATATTCTAAGACAGAGGATACACTATGAATAACATGTTTAATTGGCCGAATTTCCAGGCCGTCAGCGTCACAACACCTGCTGTTCTTTAGGGACATGAAGTGAGCCGTAACCTCCTCTGTAGTTACCGGAAACAGAAATGCACTTTCTTTTATTTGCGTGCCCATGTACCGGGCGAAATTATTGTCATGTGAGCTATCTCCAATGGAGGTAAAGAATTTGTTAAAGGCTTCGGAAAGGTCATACCCAGTGAGGATCTGGTTGTCCACGGTAAGTTTAATCGGGTATGTGTTGCTGTCGGAGCTTGGATTAAGCAACATATTTAACTTTTTCCAGACGGCTTCAGATGTTTTGTTTTTTTCAGGGGCAAAGAAGTTACTGAAATAATCAAGTTTGCTTTTTCTTAAGAGAGAATTTGTAATATTTCTGTGTTTTCCAATTGTCTCAAAGTCTTCCTTGACCCTAGATTTCAAAAAGCGCTCGTAAAGTGCATTTTTTAATTTTATAGCTTTATGGCACTCTGAAGTAATCCAAGGTTTCCTTGCCTTGCGTGGCCGCTTTTATTGCGATAGCAATTATATCGGACACTCCAAAGCAGATTTCTGCCGTCGGCGTCGCCGTCGTCGTCGCCGTCGCCGTCGCCGTCGCCGTGAGGTTCCGTATGACGTCAATGGAGATGAAATCGTCGCCGCGCGCCGCCGAACGCTGTATGTGCGAGTGAAAGGGCGCGAGGGACGCGCGCTTTCACGGGGAGTGAACGCACGGCGGAGAACAAACGCGCGTTCTGTGCCGTGCTCCCTTAAGGGCTGCAGAAGCAGGCGTCTCTTTCCTCCTTTACAATCACCATATATGTAGAGCAAACGCGCCTTCTTCTGACGCACGAAAGGCCGTGGGGGGGAGGGGGAGGGAAGGGAGGTGACGTTTAGCTGCGGCACCAAGTGCCTATTTAAATCAGAGGCTCCGGCAACACTCACCAACGCTGCACGCATTTTGTGCGAACGCGGGCAAAACGCCGACGGCGTCGACAACAGTTCTGCGTGCTGCCGGTGCTGCTGCATGTCCAAGTTTATACAGCTGATAAAGCTACTATCATTACTCCGTATAGCTCTCTACAAATTTGCTATCGCAATTGATGCTTCGCCTTTCAGGTGAAATTGCGACAACTTTTTTTTTTTGTTTTGACAGGAAAGCGCTTGTTATAGGTTTCTATGAAAGTTTCAATAAAGACATTATACGCTGTGTCTGCATCGGTTTCACGGAAAACGGCGTCCCATTTTATCCTGGATATACATGCAGTGAACATATCAATAGTGCTTGGGCATATGTACCGGAATTTTGGAGGTGGTGGCTTGGCATCCTTCAATTTAAATTTATTTTGGCTTAAAATTGCGTATACAGGTAGATGGTCATATGTGTTTTAAGGACACCAGCACAAATAGGCGCATTTATGTTATTTGTTATAATGACGTCAATAAGCGTGGAGGATTGAGCATGGAATCGAGTAGGCTCTTTTATAAGATTTGTAAATGCGTTAGATTCCAAGATATCTGAAAGTTCAAGACACTGGGGGCTGGAAGTTAGCATGTCAATATTTAGATCTCCATTCTCCACCGATAGTAAGGTGGTAATCATTTTCATTGGCCCACGACAGGAGGGTGTCCAAAAACATTAGGAAGGTAGACACGTTGCATTTAGGAGGGCGGTATATCACAGAAAAAATTTCTGAACTACATTTCACCGTCAACACCTCGTAATCGTCAGTAATCATAGAAAAAGGCTCAACTATTTCACACGGAAACAGATCATTTACTAAAAGCATAACCCCGCCACCCATCTGATCACCCCGGTTCAAGAAATAAGTAGCATAACTAGGTATGCGAAGAACTTAAGACTCGTGGCGATACCAGGTATCGGTAACCATGATGACGTCAAAAGAGAATTTAAACGATTCGAGCAGTATCGTTATCTCGTCTGCCTTGTTTCTGGCTGATTGTGCATTTACATGAAGGAAGGACATGTGGCGTTCCTTTCCGGACAGCGATAGACTCAACTCGTATGGCGTTAGAAAATGGGCACCCATATTGATTTTTTTAGATGGAACTCAAGAAACGAGTTTAGACGATCTTTTCTAGATCGCTTTCACTTGTTATCTGAAGCACTCGCGACTTCTCATCCTTTCGCGCAAAAATTTTGCCGCCCTTCGACCAGGCAAATCTCCATTCGACTTCCTTCCTGCGCGCAACAGTTTGTCCAAGTAGCTTTTTTAACTGCGGGCATAGGTGCTCATTTACATAGAGGAAAGTATTTCCTGGGCAACCAATATTGGCTGTCGTTAAACGCGTCTTCTTCGCCTTCTCTAATACTGCGTCACGCTTTGACCGGCTGTTGAATTGTACAACAATATGTGGGCAAGAGCCATCTTTTGTAGTCACTCGATGGCAAATTTCAATGTCATCTTCCCTCACGGACTCGCCGACAGCTTCACCAATCTTCTGAACGACCTTGGTCAACTGTTCACCTTCCACAACAGGAACGTTTTTTACCTCAATATTTCGGTTTCGCGAATACTGCTCTAGGGCGGTAGTTCTACGTTCATTGTTTAGAACCAGCTTCTTCAGTTGATAGCATTCAGTTTTGAGAACGTCATTCTGAGCCTTTAGCTCACCATTTTCTTTTGCAAGCTGCGAGCACTGGACCGACATTTCTTTGAACTTCTTATTAAAAAAAGTTGGCCGCATATCTGCTTGCTTCGCTGCAAATGACATCGAAAGACGATAGTCTTCTGCCACCCCTGATAAGTAACACCCTCTCTTGTCCACCCTCCCTCCCCTCACGCTCTTCCCCTCCCCTCTCACTCCTCCCATGATGGATGCAATGGAGATTTTGCTGAATTCAATTCAAATTTACCGCATTCGCCCTGCTCTCGCGCCATCTGTTGGGACCTTTTATTACCGTTGACTTAAAGCCGGTTGCAGAGCCGCGGCTTCAGTCGGCTTCTTTTAACGCGTAGCGTTTCCTACACCATTTCTAACGCATTGGACGCCATTTCTAACGCATTGATTTTTCATTTACTAACGCAAAAACCAGTACAATATGTATTCCTAATTAAATGAACGCTACGGATTACGGTTATGTGCCTCAAAACTCTGTACTGCTAAATTAGCCATCCTATACTCCGTTTCATACATCAGCCAGGTGCAACGCTGTAAAAGCTGCGCAAGAAGTACGGCCATTAAAATTTATTACTCCGCGCGTTCCGTCTATGCAGCGGTCTATGCTTCGCTGCGCGCCAGCGGCGTTTGCTCGCGCGAGCCTGCACGTGAGGCTGCAGCGACGGGCTGCAAATAAAACGCGCATAGCATGGCATTTTCAGCGCAGCTTAAGAAACTAGGGTCTTTAGAGTTACGTATCTATGTATTTTCTATTAAAGGAACACACCTCCTAATACTTACCTAGTGATGTTGCGCCTCAGATATGCGTAATATTTACTTTGTGATCGATTACGTTCACAAGTATGAACAGCCGTACCAGTTTAAGTAGTGTGGGCGGTAAGCAAGTGGTCCAATTTTGGCCGGGTGGCTGAATCGGGTGACAGACAGACAGACAGACAGACCAAATTTTCAGCGTTTAAGTTCCCCAAGAAAGACTATCGTCTTTAAAAGTCAAGACTTGATTTCACGTCACATATTTCCTTGCGCAGCTCTCTCTCGAGGGACAGTGCGCATATCACGAAATTCTTGTTACAGCTCTTTGAAATGTTTTTCCATTTCGGCTGGCGACATGACCAAACACTTCGGCAGCAGCAGCAGAAAGCAACAAAAAACGCTGAGGAAAGAAACAGTAACAGCACTGACCTGAAAGACAGCAGACAGTGGTTTAGTAGGCTGTGCGCAGATGCGCTGCTGCTGCCAAAGTGTGGTCCAGTACACCCGACGTTGCTCCGAGCCAAATAGTAATCTAGGTGGCGCTCACAGCGGGTCAGCACGAAAAAACAAAAACACCACCGGGATGATCACAGTCCTGCCCTGATATGATACAGGGCGATGCGCCGACGTTTTACAAGCGAGTCACCAGTGACTTCCGCGCTGACCACCGTCCTCCCGTGACACGAGGCAATGCATCGACGACATCAGCTGCGGGTTGAAATAAAGCACACGCAGTGATGAAAAGCGATGCCGGCCCTCAAACAGCTCGAAACTTTCCGCCAAGTACCTCTGGGCAGACACCACAGCGACGACTGGGAAAAACTGCAGTACCTGAAAGACAGCAGACAGTGGTTTAGTAGGCTGTGCGCAGATCCGCTGCTGCTGCCAAAGTGTGCGTAACTTGCACGTCGGTAACTTGTACGTCGGCAGAACTTGCAGCCCTCCATGCAGCTCTGACCTACGTCACCGAAGAGCCGGCACAGAAATGGGTTATATTTTGTGACTCTAAGGCAGCTCTTCACAGTATCAAGTCCGCCTTACATCACAGAACTTACGAGTAGATGATATCCGACATCAGGGAAGTACACCACCATGCTCTGGAAACAGGGCAGAACATAATATTTCAATGGATTCCTGTTCACTGTGGCATCGTCGGCAACGATTTTGCTGGCAGGGCTGCCCCGTCTGCCCACGAAGACAGCCAAACACGTCCAATACTTTTGGAGAGGACGGACACTGCCAGAGAACTTCGTTTGCTTGCACGCGAAAAGTCACAAGCTTTCTGGAGTTCAACTGCCTTCAATTGCTGATTGCATAAGCTGGACGCTTTGCTTCATCTGCCACTGCCATCTAGCCTTTCACGCGGCAAAGAAACCTTGCTGTGCCGCTTGTGGCTAAGAGTGGCGTTAACTAACGCTTACTCCTATCGCATGGGAATGGCCGAGAGTCCGATGTGCGACTCCTGTAGGTGCGAGGAAACCATCGAGCACCTATTGTGTAACTGTCCTCGCTACGACGTAGAACGCCCCCATCTCACGACAACATTAAACCGACTGCACTCGAGACCGTTCTCTGAGTCGGATACTCGGACTGTGGCTACACCTCTAACTGGCACAAAAAGCGATTCGTGCTCTAGTACACTACTTGAAGCACACCGGTTTAAGAGACCGCCTATAGTGTCCCTGTGCATCATTCCACGTGCACTCAGTGCTCTCTGTCTCCCTTTTTTTCTATTCCCCTTCCCCTTATCCCTAGTGTAGGGTAGCAAACCGGACGCTCGTCTGGTTGACCTCCCTGCCTTTCCTCTTCTTGCTCTCTCTCTCCCAAAGTGCATGGGATCTGCACAATGTTTTCTTGTTTTTAATGTAGTCCAAGAGGCTCGAGGATAACCAAAACCTCCTTAAGCGATTGGCGCACACACAGTCGCTATCTGAAGGCTGCGGCCAAGACACAAAATTGGTAGCAGTCGTCTTTCCTTATCCATAGAACTGACTTAAAATTCCATATCTAGCGAGGTCTTCATTTAATGACGATACTCAAGTTCAGAGATGTTCGAATATTCGAAACTTTCGAATAACGAATCGAATAGTGTCCTATATTCGAATAGACACTATTCATAAATGCGAATATTTTTCCAGTACTTTTCGAATGTTTCTAATCGTCAACTGCACCCAAGTAAACATAAAATGGGAGCAAAAATATGGTAAACTTTCATCCCCGCGGGCATAGTATACACAAAAACATGAGACATGCGTAGTGGAGTAGACTACGTAACTCAGGTAGTCATACTTTACAGGCTATACAGCGATCATTCGCACTCCCTGAAGAGCCCTGTGCACGCAAAGAAACTATTTGTCTGCTGCGAATGCTCCGTTTGTGCTTTTAATGAACAACGCTTCATATAACGTACTATGTAATGAAAGAAACTTGCTAACGTGAAAGAATACTGGAATGTGAACATTATTTAAATTAATTGCGATAACGGCTGTTCATTTTTCGAAAACTTTTCGAAATGTATTCGATATCTGATTCCATTCGCTCCTCGCACTATTCGATTCGGTCTCCAAAATCAGTATTCGCACACCCCTACATGAGCTGGAATTTTTGTGCAGTGTGTATTAGACCTATCAGGTATAGTTGAGGAGGTGCCAGCACATGCTACTGGTATAGGGCCACCGTGGGTCCAAATATAGATGAAGTCACCAAGTAATAGTGTATCGTGTATGCTTAAAATTGTTAATGGCAGCGTACAGAATCAGTGGTCGCTGTGTGCTGAATTCTTGAGTTAATATACGTAAACCAATACAGCCTATTTAAATAGAAAGGTCTAGCTTTACGAAGTGCTTTATGTCTTCCTTAGACATTTAAGAAAAGCTCGCTATCAGTTTGGTCGCGTTCACGCATTATTTTCGCGACCGGCCATACGTGAAAGGGGGGCTTGGACATTGTCTAGTAAACGAGTAATTTGTATTCGGGTCACTTCGCTCCGCCATACAGTGCAACGTTCCTGCTTTCTTTTCGAATCCTCATTTGTAATGCACATGAGAACAAAAACAAAAACAAGCAACCTAGTCAAAACGGTGCGAGGAGACACTCATCCGGTGGTATTCACGTCGTAGAGCAACCTAAAAGGAGAAACGTTTCCAGTCGTCAGCGGCATTGCAGTGGGCCAACAAAAGTTCCAGTGACCCCGTTTTACCACGCATCACCAGCCCACCTGCGCGCTTGGAAACCGGGGCCAGCCAGCCTGGCCCGAGGCAGAGACCTGCATGTGTTGTCTTCTAGATAATTTAGTGCAAGACTGTGCAAACAGAGAATGTGCCTTATGTAGTTACGGGGCTAGAAATCACATTAGATAGGTGAAAACCTCCTATAATTTCATGGCTCAAGCATTTCTCTCCTGGCCGATACTGTTGCTGTGGCCATAATGTTTGATGGTTACGCATACACGCACACCAAGCACATATATGCACACACACACACACGTGTCTGCACACACCCAATACAAAGAAGAAACACACACAACATTAGCAAGTTGTGCCGCGGTCGTAGCCAGGCTGAATTTCTCACGCACGAGGCGTGTTATGCTTGAGCCTGGCTAGGACGCGAGTGGAGATGGAACGAAATGGTGGCAGGGCAGGCGTGAAGGGCAAGGAGAACACGAGAGCGTATAACGGCCGCGCACAGTCGATCCTTCTTGCGAGAGCCTTTTCCCGCAAGCCCTCTCTTTTCCGACCGTCGCTCGATCGCTATACTATATAGGTGAACTCATCGCGCAAGACCATCTCCACAATAGAGACAGCCCAAAGACGGTGTCATGGGTTTGTGCATAAATGCGGGATTACTGACGTCGCGCTACATGACACCGGCATCGGCGCTTAAGTTGATAATAACAGGTTTGTCGTTTACAGTATCATTCACAAATAGGAGAAAAAGTAGGGACTCGCCAAGTGTATAGAGCCCTGAGGGACACCACAGTCAACAGGAAGTCTGTCTGAGGGATGTCCATGAAATACGACGTATTGTTACCGGTTACTAAGGTAGGCTGGGTTACCAGCTGTCTGTTCTGATGTACAGGTATATATTGTCTAACCTAAAGAAGGCAATATTCTGTGCGGGGCCTTAACTAAAGCTTTTGAAAAGCCCACATTTATTGTGCCAATTTTGTTCTAGTTATTTATTGAGTTTGCAAAGCCGTGCAAAATTTCAAGAAGCAGCGTGCAAGTAAACTAGCCATTCATATAAATATATTTTCTTAATCAGTCCGTATGATGTGTTCACTTAAAAACTCTGGTATACGGCTGTGTATGAAGTAGCTTGCTAACTGCTGATATTGGTGATTTCCGGCGGTATAGTTACGAATAGTACATTGCTCTTTTCCAGGTTTGTGAAGGGGTTTTGGCCTGGCAATCACCACGTCACTCAGTACTTGACATTCTTCTTAAGTTCCAAACGTTCCAAGTACCAAACGTTCCAAGTACCAAACGTTCCGCGTACAAACGACCATAGCATTTAGCCGTGTGGCGCATTTACGCAGGCGTTGGCTGTGGGATTTACGCCAGCAACCGTTATCGCTTGCGCTGATATAACAGTTGCCCTGTCGCCTTAGGCAGCACACCCGGCTAAATGTTATGTTCGTTTGTCCGCGGAACGTTTGAAAGCACTGCAATCACGGAGTGCAAGCCGGCATGCCATGTGGCATCTTTTTTGTATATTGTGGGCATCTGCAGTAAGCAGAAAAAAAAAACTAATAGATAGAAAGTTAGAAACTGTTTAGTCGGTCGTTTTGCAAGTCTTAAGTGTCTTTAGCAAATTTTTTAAAGACTATACCAAGTTTTTAAAAATCGTCTGTTGCAGGTAGCACAATTTGAGTCATTGAGCTGGATTACTCCAAGACATGGACATTACATGCACTAGAAATCAAAATGCATAAGCGACTAATATATTTGACTAAGTAGGTTTTTAACTAATCACTTTACGGTGCATATTGCGATTTACATTCAATATTGGTGAAGAAATACATTGGCGTCCCAGATGTTTTTTTTTTTTTTTGCTTCAATGCATAAAACAGTGTTTTCCAAAGATGAAGTGGAACATCACTGCATTTTTATGGCAATTTTGACGGCGCATATCTCGAAACTGGTGTCATTCTTAGAAGTCGTTCCAAGTGTACATATGTGCTTTGCGAACTCCTCGGCTACGATTCGCAGCTTTCAGTGGGTGCCGTAAAGTAATTAGCCAAAACTAAATTAATATTATAATTTTAATTAGTCGATTGTGCATTTCGATCTCTTGTGCAATAAATAGCTGCCTCTTCGAGTAATCCAGCTCAACTACTAAAACGGCGCTATCTACGACATGAGATTTTTTTAAATTTTGTATAATCTAAAAAAAAAAAAACTTTAGGTTACCTTAATGTTTCTCATCATCATCATCATCATCATCATCATCATCATCATCATCATCAGCCTATATTTATGTCCACTGCAGGACGAAGGCCTCTCTCTCCCTGCGATCTCCTATTACCGCTGTCTTGCGCTAGCTGATTCCAACTCGGGCCTGCGAATTTCCTAACTTCATCACCCCTTTAATGTTCCCTTTAAGTTTCTTTAATGGCGCTAGCCATTACAAGTTAAGGACCGCACAAAGTGCTATGGAACGAAAAATGTTAGGCTTAACGTTAAGAGACAGAAAGAGAGCGGTGTATATCAGAGACCAAACGGGGATAGCCGATATTCTAGTTGACATTAAGAGAAAAAAATGGAGCTGGGCAGGCCATGTAATGCGTAGGATGGATAACCGGTGGACCATTAGAGTTACAGAATGGATACCAAGAGAAGGGAAGCGCAGTCGAGAGAGAGAGAGACAGAGAAAAAGGTAAACGAAAGACAGGGAGGTTAACCAGAGGTTATCTCCGGTTGGCTACCCTGTATCGGGGGAGGGGTATAGGGGTGCGAAAGGAGAGAGA